>NW_026782768.1:0-25000 GCF_031769215.1 Ylistrum balloti | reverse complement strand
GGTAGGTAGGTAGTTCACGAGACAAGAATAGGTAGGTAGTTCACGAGACAAGGATAAGTAGGTAGTTCACAAGACAAGGATAGGTAGGTAGTTCACGATACAAGGATAGGTAGGTAGTTCACGAGACAAGGATAGGTAGGTAGTTCACGAGACAAGGGGTAGGTAGGTAGTTCACGAGACAAGGGGTAGGTAGGTAGTTCACGAGACAAGGATAGGTAGGTAGTTCACGAGACAAGGATAAGTAGGTAGTTCACGATACAAGGATAGGTAGGTAGTTCACGAAACAAGGATAGGTAGGTAGTTCACGAAACAAGGATAGGTAGGTAGTTCACGAGACAAGGATAAGTAGGTAGTTCACGATACAAGGATAGGTAGGTAGTTCACGAAACAAGGATAGGTAGGTAGTTCCCGAGACAAGGATAGGTAGGTAGTTCACGATACAAGGATAGGTAGGTAGTTCACGAGACAAGGATAGGTAGGTAGTTCACGATACAGGGATAGGTAGGTAGTTCACGAGACAAGGATAGGTAGGTAGTTCACGAGACAAGAATAGGTAGGTAGTTCACGAGACAAGGATAAGTAGGTAGTTCACAAGACAAGGATAGGTAGGTAGTTCACGATACAAGGATAGGTAGGTAGTTCACGAGACAAGGATAGGTAGGTAGTTCACGAGACAAGGGGTAGGTAGGTAGTTCACGAGACAAGGGGTAGGTTGGTAGTTCTCGAGACTAGTATAGGTAGGTAGTTCACGAGACAAGGATAAGTAGGTAGTTCACGATACAAGGATAGGTAGGTAGTTCACGAAACAAGGATAGGTAGGTAGTTCACGAAACAAGGATAGGTAGGTAGTTCACGAGACAAGGATAAGTAGGTAGTTCACGATACAAGGATAGGTAGGTAGTTCACGAAACAAGGATAGGTAGGTAGTTCCCGAGACCAGGGGTAGGTAGGTAGTTCACGAGACAAGGATAGGTAGGTAGTTCACGAAACAAGGATAGGTAGGTAGGTAGTTCACGATACAAGGATAGGTAGGTAGATCACGATACAAGGATAGGTAGGTAGTTCACGATACAAGGATAGGTAGGTAGTTCACGAGACCAGGGGTAGGTAGGTAGTTCACGAGACAAGGATAGGTAGATAGTTCACAAGACAAAGAAAGGAGGTAGTTCACGAGACAAGCGGTATGTAGGTAGTTCACAAGACAAGGAAAGGAGGTAGTTCATGAGACAAGGGGTATGTAGGTAGTTCACGAGACAAGGGGTATGTAGGTAGTTCACGAGACAAGGATAGGTAGGTAGTTCACGAGACAAGAGGTATGTAGGTAGTTCACGAGACAAGGGGTATGTAGGTAGTTCACGAGACAAGGGGTAGGTAGATAGTTCACGAGACAAGGATATGTAGGTAGTTCACGAGACAAGGGGTAGGTAGGTGGTTTATGGGACAAGGGGTAGGTAGATAGTTCACGAGACAAGGATATGTAGGTAGTTCACGAGACAAGGATAGGTAGGTAGTTCACGATACAAGGATAGGTAGGTAGTTCACGATACAAGGATAGGTAGGTAGTTCACGATACAAGGATAGGTAGGTAGTTCACGAGACAAGGATAGGTAGGTAGTTCACGATACAGGGATAGGTAGGTAGTTCACGAGACAAGGATAGGTAGGTAGTTCACGAGACAAGGATAGGTAGGTAGTTCACGATACAAGGATAGGTAGGTAGTTCACGAGACAAGGGTAGGTAGGTAGTTCACGAGACAAGGGGTAGGTAGGTAGTTCACGAGACAAGGATAGGTAGGTAGTTCACGATACAGGGATAGGTAGGTAGTTCACGAGACAAGGATAGGTAGGTAGTTCACGAGACAAGGATAGGTAGGTAGTTCACGATACAAGGATAGGTAGGTAGTTCACGAGACAAGGGTAGGTAGGTAGTTCACGAGACAAGGGGTAGGTAGGTAGTTCACGAGACAAGGGTCGGGTAGGTAGTTCACGAGACAAAGGATATAATTTTGTTTATCCCTGAAAAGAGAGATAGTGCATGACAAAACATGTAGATATGTTAGTGTCGTGATTCACTATGATTATTGTAGATAGTAAGACACAGACACGTGTTACAGATAGTAAAAGATACAAAATAAACAGTGAACACACGGACGATCCACGGTATCGGTTTAAATTTCATCATCAAATGGGGTTTACCTAGGGATAATCTCTCCAATTTGTTGAAGAGTTTATATCATCGAATAATTCAGTGTAACAGGATCTATATTTTGGTTCTATAAATGTAGTTTTCAAATACATATCTGTGTCGTGTTTGTTTAAATATGGACATTAAGACTAATCTGAAATCCGAAATCCCCTTCCGAGCCTCACATAGGATAACAAATTTAAATTCAGATAAGTTTATTCACCTTGTCAAATTAACAGCTACGGACTCCGGGATGGCGAAACTAGTCTTCATCTTCCTCTCTCTTATAATTACAACGGTAAGTTGTCAGAAGTTATATTCGAAATGTATTTTTAAATACAGCACGTGATTAGAAACAAAAAAGGAGACAATGAGACAATGAGTATGGTTTATGAGTGTTAATCATTATCGAGTGGAAGGTTTAAATGATCCGATTTTACTTCTAAAGTATTGCCAAAGAAAACAGAATCATGTCTACAGAATCTTAATTCAAAATCTAACTGATGAAATGAGGGGAAATAACGATCCGCACAAGAAGTAAGACGCATCTGGTTATAGCGAGTAAAGGTGTCAGTCCTGGTTTGTTGAAGGAAACTGACATTACAGTAGATATACTCTCTAGAATGTGAGACACATTTTCTAAATCATAACGATCGCTACATTGAATCTTTAAAACCCAATCTAGGCATTCTTACATACCGATAGAATACGGATGCAAGACAATGAACGGTTGATCCAAGATGGCCGCTCTCAATGTTGGATTTCTCACCTGCGAAATTTATTCTACAAAGTCACTTAGAAAATAATAATAATAGCATTTTTGCTTGTCCGCCTGCTCGAACGTCCACAACTAGAATGACAAACACTGTACTGATTCTCACTTCCTCACGTGCCAAATACGTGTCAACACTCTTTGAACATACTCGAATATACATATTTCCCTTGTTTGTGAATCTCTCGCTCTGCAGAAATGTACATGTAATGATAACAGGCAGTCCCGAATCAATAATTAGAGTGTCATCATCATCATCATCATCATCGTCATCATCATCATCATCATCATCATCATCATCATCATCATCATCATCATCATCATCATCATCCATCATCATCATCATCATCATCATCATCATCATCATCATCATCATCATCATCATCACCATCCATCATCATCATCATCATCATCATCATCATCATCATCATCATCATCATCATCATCATCATCACCATCCATCATCATCATCATCATCATCATCATCATCATCACCATCCATCATCATCATCATCATCAAATTGATATTTTGCAGGATTTTAACCTTCTCGACGAAATACAACTATCATTGATAAAGAAATTCCAATTCTTTCCTTTAAAGATGTTCTATGGCGAAAACCGTATCAAAAACTTCATCATTAAAAAGACCAAAACGTTACCCTCCCTAACAACACTAGGAAAAATTGGGAAAATGACGTCATTATGTAGATCAGAAAGGAATAAGTAGTTCGTAAACTACCAGCAGACACAAAAGAAACAGTTTGACCATTTTGTCATTTCATTTCAAACTCTTATTTTAACTAATGCATGTTCACACATTTTAACACGCAGATCTGTAAATATACTCCCCTGTTTAGGTAAATGCTGCTGCTACAATGTCGGTGAATTTAGTTTCACTATATAACCAGAACAGCCAGGTTTATACAAATAACCAGCTCCGGTGTTGTAATGATGCGGCTACAGTTGAACAACGCTGTGTGGTACCGTGTGACGCTGTAATCCAAGTTTGTTACAGGTAACTACGCGAACACATGATATAAACAAGCATTGTTACTTCCAGGAGACGCTGTGATCAAAGTTTGTTACAGGTATGTATGTGAACACGTGTTCCAAACATAAAAAGTATCATTCAAGTTTGTTACAGATAAGTATGTGAACACGTGTTCCAGACATAAAAGTATCATTCAAGTTTGTTACAGGTAAGTTTGTGAACACGTGTTCCAGACATAAAAATTATCATTCAAGTTTGTAACAGGTAAGTTAGTGAACACGTGTTCCAGACATAAAAATCATCATTCAAGTTTGTTACAGGTAAGTATGTGAACACGTGTTCCAGACATAAAATCATCATTCAAGTTTGTTACAGGTAAGTTAGTGAACACGTGTTCCAGACATAAAAATTATCATTCAAGTTTGTTACAGGTAAGTTAGTGAACACGTGTTCCAGACATAAAAATCATCATTCAAGTTTTGTTACAGGTAAGTTAGTGAACACGTGTTCCAGACATAAAAATTATCATTCAAGTTTGTTACAGTTAGGTTAGTGAACACTAGTGAACAGGTGTTCCAGAGAGGAAATTTGTCATTTAGGTTTGTTACAGGCGAGTACGTGAACACTTGTTTGACAAAGTTTTTAAAATTTATGAGATTTAACAGAAATGGTAGTCTTTTATTGACCATCTATTTGTTCCCGCAATCAAAGTTATGTAAATGTCAAATCATTCTCTATATATGTATCGATATATCCTTGGGAATGATTCATATCACTTTAAGTAATGAAGAAGAATGCATGTAAAGCGTTTTGTGAAAATAAGCAATCAAAGGTAAATAGGAGGTATACATATATACGGATATGTTAAAAACCTTGCTTTTCATGTGTTTCTTGTGTTAAGTCTGTTGGCCATACAGTATAAATAGTTAAATGGTCACGTGGTAACCTTAAGTTTGTGGTTGACAATACTATAATACCTAATGTCGATTCCTCCTTTTAACCAATTTATGTAAGACATTTCACAAAGTATATAACGTATGATATTTATAATATGATATATTGAATAAGTATATTAGATATCTTACCCGTGTATAAAACTTCTTTATAAGACGCCAAATGATGCATATAATATACATATAATGTATATCTTATATGAGATATTTGATATGACTGAAATCTCGTTTCTGTACTTCATATTTCAAATGAAAGTTCTTCGCATCAAAGAGGAAAACTTGAGTCCCCACTAGAATCGTTTTGAAGTGCTCGATGGCGAAGGAACGCGCTGCTCGACAATGTCGAGAAATGTATGGAGATGCGGAACTGTTCCTTATCCACTGTAAAAGTCCTTTTGCGTCATTATATATCATTGTATCATATAGAACGATAACAGTTTGCTCTATGTTTAAATATTTCCATGATTTAACCAAAAACACATTCAAGTAGCTTGCGACATTGCGCGAGAAATGTGATATTTAAGGGAAGTTCCTGTTTACGACACAGAAGACGAGGCATTATATAACTCACGATAATATGGAGTAATATAGAACTGTGATCTCTTGTATAACAAATAAGTTATAACATCTGAAATTTAAAAATTAATCGAATGTTGTACTTATTCTAAAATTGTCAGGTACACAACTGTATAATGAAAATGTATTGAATTATGGGGCTAGTGCACTTCCTTATCTCGATTTTACCCT
This sequence comes from Ylistrum balloti, assembly GCF_031769215.1. Taxonomy (NCBI): domain Eukaryota; kingdom Metazoa; phylum Mollusca; class Bivalvia; order Pectinida; family Pectinidae; genus Ylistrum; species Ylistrum balloti. Next base: position 19,353 of record NW_026782768.1, on the reverse strand, counting down.
TTCTTTCGATCACTCTGGATGTTTAGACACCTTAGAATCACTGACTAGTCCTAGAAGGACGAGTCAGCAGTATGATGCAGTTTAATTTATTGTTTGGTCCTTTATAGAGTAACGAATCAGGGCTGTGACGTCAACTTTAGCAAGATGTGGTTTTGAAACATCATGTCCCCGATTGCAGCGAAATTTTGAAGAGAGACAATAACATGTACTGTGTAAGACATGTGAATAATTTTTAAATGTAGGTCAAAGGTCACGTCAAGGTCACATGATTAGAAATATTGGTACAACTGGAAATATCTTTTCACAAGGATCACCCACAGCAAATATCAATGTCCTACCTTTTACTTGGTACGTGCCATAGTTACGGGCAAGGTCAATGTTGATCACAGACAAGCTCACAGACAACACAATAACAATATGCCTCGATCTTTCAATCCGCGGGCATAAAAATCTCTTTTGCTATGTATTTTTTGCGCGTATAAATTATATTAAAATATTTTGACATTATTCATAATTCTTGAAATACTGATCAATGATTGTTATTTGGTATAAATATTCTAACATGAAACATATCTTATATATTCGTCACGTAAATGGCATTTGAATTTAACAGTTGATGTATTGTATCGAGTTAATTTTCTTTCAATTGTTGATGGATTCTTAACTTCTAATCTTCAGACCTAGAAATCACCAACCATGTCAGCAGACCCAGACGAGTACTCGTATCCAGGGACAGCACAATATCAAATTCAATTCAAGTATTGGCAATTTGTCGAACCCAATAATTTTCCAAGTGAAACAATGGACGGTAGGTGGATTTTCGCAATATGATGAATCAGACTTTAAAAGTTTGCATTTTTAAAGAAACTTGACTATAATTTCATCCTCTCACTCAATTTTAGAAAACAAAGTGTAAACAAACATCTTCCTTCTGACAGAGTCTAACTCTGTCATTTTAGATGTTTGAATCCATTCAGATCTCCGTGTTATTGTTGGAAGTCTTTATAGGGGTTCTAACTCCGTTATAGATCCCTATATATTAACTTAATATATTTGGGTGTTGCCTCACGTTTTCAATATCTCTGAAACTTGTGTTCCTAAAACCAAAAAAATTGTATGTTTTACAAAACTGTTAATAGAGTAGATATGTGAAATACTGTTAAATAAAAAAAATTTGAATAAATTAAAAAATGTTTTTTTAAAAGCCGCCTGAAAATTTATTATCTCCATTTCGCAGCAGAATTAGAAACGTGTTTTGGAATTATAGTAAAATTAATGTTTATCCTTGTTTCAGATGTTTTCCGCATTTACAGTGAAAGCTTTTGAAGACAAGACACAGACACGAACCATAGGTATGTTCGACGTGTTTCCTTATCTGAGTAAAGCCGACACTAGTCAAAGTACCGCAAGGTTTCACGAGAAAAGATCCGTACAGGACCATAGGACGCACGCATCGTGAGTATAAGAAATTGGACACCTTCAAGTAGATTGTTGGTAGTTAGGAGAAAACTCATAGTGCGTATAACCTGCATATGCCCAACAGAAAGTTCTTGGGTGAAATGTCATACTTATTTGAATCGCTAATTAGGAAAGGAATTCTCTGTGTAATGGAATTTATTTTTCACTGCTATGTGCAAAGGAAATTTAATGGTCTCCCGTTTAATGTTATATATTCAACGAGGAACCTTCGCTTCATTTGTTTCCGAACAGGAAATTCGTCAAATTTTAATGCAATGACTAGACAACATTGCTCTGGTTGGTCAAAATTATGAATTTTTTTCATGACTGGAAAATAAATAAATAGATAAAAAAATAATATATTATTAAATGAGTTGTGGATGTGTAAGACTCTATCTTGTTTTATTTTAGCCTGCATGTTAGATTCCAAGTATATGAATCAAACTGTAGTCCTGACCCCGCCAGTAACAAAGTGTGTGACTCGAACGGACACCTGATGTGTGCCCCACATTATTATGGTCTGCAATGTAATAAGAGGTGTATACCAACACAGAACGGATATTGTGACAACAGCGGCAATCTGGTCTGTAACTCATCATATTACGGACTACATTGTAACAAACAGTGTATCACTCCGCCTTCTCATGGGCATTGTGATTCTAACGGGACGTTAAGATGTGACACGTCCTACTACGGACTACATTGTGACAAACAGTGTATCACTCCGCCTTCTCATGGATATTGTGATTCTTACGGGACGTTAAGATGTGACCAGTCTTACTATGGACTACATTGTGACAAACAGTGTATCACTCCGCCTTCACATGGACGTTGTGATTCTAACGGGACGTTAAGATGTGACCCGTCTTACTACGGACTACATTGTGACAAACAATGTATCACTCCGCCTTCCCATGGACATTGTAATTCTAACGGGAGGTTAAGGTGTGACATGTCTTACTACGGACTACATTGTGACAAACAATGTGTCACTCCGCCTTCTCATGGACATTGTGATTCTAACGGAACGTTAAGATGTGACCCGTCTTACTATGGACTACATTGTGACAAACAGTGTATTACTCCGCCTTCTCATGGACATTGTGAGTCTAACGGGACGTTAAGATGTGACATGTCTTACTACGGACTACATTGTGACAAACAATGTGTTAATCCGCCTTCTCATGGACATTGTGATTCTAACGGAACGTTAAGATGTGACACGTCTTACTACGGACTACATTGTGACAAACAGTGTATCACTCCGCCTTCTCATGGACGTTGTGATTCTAACGGGACGTTAAGATGTGACCCGTCTTACTACGGACTACATTGTGACAAACAATGTGTCACTCCGCCTTCTCATGGACATTGTGATTCTAACGGAACGTTAAAATGTGACACGTCTTACTACGGACTACATTGTGACAAACAGTGTATCACTCCGCCTTCTCATGGACATTGTGATTCTAACGGGAGGTTAAGGTGTGACATGTCTTACTACGGACTACATTGTGACAAACAATGTGTCACTCCGCCTTCTCATGGACATTGTGATTCTAACGGAACGTTAAGATGTGACATGTCTTACTACGGACTATATTGTGACAAACAGTGTATCACTCCGCCTTCCAGTAATGGAACTCTGCATTGTGATCCCCCGTTTGAAGGTTTGAACTGTAACCACAGCGGTTCAGCAACACCACCACAGGTATGTCATTCAGCAATAATGCGATAGAAAAAGATGTACCTAATCGTATTAGGACCTTATTTGTATCAATCCGTATTTTTTTTATTAATGTAATAACTGTTTGTTACTCTTTAAACCATTGAAGAACCTAATTTCAGACGTGTTTTTAGTTTATAATAAAAAAATAATGCCTATAATTATTTCAAACGCATGTATTATAGTATAAGCAATCTATATACAATGACATGCCTGCTAATTGAGGCATTGTCCGAAGTTCGTTTCCTGTGACTCTTTTGTAAATAGTTTACGAGACCACAATACTCAATTCCTCCTTAAAATACTCCCGTCCTACTCATTGTGACTGAACCCGTAACGCCCCAGTCAAATACTACTCTCTCGCGTCCGTCTCATTGTGATGGAACACGTAACGCCCCAGTCAAATACTACTATCTCCCGTCCTTCTCATTGTGACTGAACACGTAACGCCCCAGTCAAATACTACTATCTCCCGTCCTTCTCATTGTGACTGAACACGTAACGCCCCAGTCAAATACTACTATCTCCCGTCCTTCTCATTGTGACTGAACACGTAACGCCCCAGTCAAATACTACTATCTCCCGTCCTTCTCATTGTGACTGAACACGTAACGCCCCAGCCAAATACTGCTATCTCTCGTCCTTCTCATTGTGACTGAACACGTAACGCCCCAGTCAAATACTACTATCTCTCGTCCGTCTCATTGTGATGGACCACGTAACGCCTCAGTCAAATACTACTATCTCCCGTCCTTCTCATTGTGACTGAACACGTAACGCCCCAGCCAAATACTGCTATCTCTCGTCCTTCTCATTGTGACTGAACCCGTAACGCCTCAGTCAAATATTACTATCTTCTGTCCTTCTCATATTAAATGATGCAGACTGTCTTGTGAGTCCTGCTGCAACAAATAACTTTATAACTACTAGTATCGCCCTATCTACATCTAAATAAATATCTATATAGAATTATGAATCAAGAATAAAAAAACTATTGGAATTTTCAGAATAAAGTAATATAAAGATTTCATTTTTATTAAGGAAACAATCACATTTTTTTTTAAATATCTGAGAACAAAACTCTGAAGACTGAAGCAGGAGTTTATTATTAGTCTCGTTTATTTGTTAAAATTTCTTTTATTTTCTACACTCTTTCAGGTTATATATGGTACACTGTTTCTAATTTGATTCTCGTTTGTTGACGTTGCTATGATCGAACTATGTTATGCTTGGTTTCGGGGCGTATTATAAACAATAATAACATAAATTAATTTCATTGAAAACAATCAGTCGGGAGTCTAAATTACGAAAGAGGTTAATAATTAATATATAATTGATCCATACTCAAATTTAATAAAACTAAGGTAAATATGAGCAAAAGAAAAAAATAAAACGGAGACTTCTGAAAATGTACAAGGAGTGTATACCAATGTTGTGGAAGAGTAAGCGTTATCTTCTTCATCGTCGACAACAGCCATGTAAACATTCAGGTACGTAACGACACGTCCTGAAATGAGACAGGCAAACTAATGAGCAGCAAAATCGTCCAGCTTTATTTCACACACAAAAAAAAGAATATTTCTAAATGAGATCACCATGACGACCGTAAAACTGGCCCTTAATTTTAATCAACTTGTATCTTTTGAAACACTTTGTTACGAGTTTGTTTCGGCAGTTGACTTTTCTTGCACTAAAATTGTGATAATGAGAACAGGCCCTAGAATATGGAATAAACAGCGACATGTAAACATCATGGATTGGGAATGCAGGGATGTTGCAATCAAGAAATGGAAATTCAACAATATGGAAATTGAAATCATGGCGCTTATCATACAGCTTGGTGAAAAGCTGTGAATTTTGGCTTCATTGTAGGAAAATATCGAGATAAACGGCTAGTGTAGAAGAGTCTATCGTGTCTTTGAAACGCGATCAATTGTATGATTTCGTCCTTCTTACATTTCTTCTTTGGATGTAAGTTTGTCAAAATACGCTTCAGTATATTGCACAACCATATATTTATACAGCCGTTCACTTTTTTGGTGTCGAAAGCTCTCATAACAAGAGAACGGAGGCATTTCTTCAGTTATGAAAGGGGTATTTTTTATTGACGATATTCTTTTAAGGAGAGGATATCGAAGATTGGTAAAAGCTCTTGGAGTCCATTAAAATCTACTTAATTTTGATTCCACATGAAACTCATATTCCAATTAATGGACGAGGTTAATACTTCTGTCCTTAACGAAAAACTATCGTAACGTAACAATACTATATATATATATATATATATTATATAATATAATACTTATATCACCCGTTACTATGTCCCCAACTGGACCATAGTTATAAGTAGATGTAGAACAAGAACAAGCAGACGGAGGACTAGTTCTAAGGTCATCTATATTTAGTTGTTCCAGCATTTGTTTGTGGTTGAAAAGTTTGAGTGCACTGTGCTTGGAGTGACTGTAGGATATTACAGAGATATTTCTGCTTTGATAGGATAGTGGTATGTTCGCTTGAACAGACATCTGGTGTAAAAATATCGTTGATGGTTCTAGCATTCACGCCCTTATTTGCAAATTCAACTTTCATGAATTGGCGAGTTGATGGAGGATCACGGCCAATTACACACATTTTAAAAAAAATATTGTGCCACATCGTGAATAATTTATGAGGTCTCCAAGCCTGTTTCGATAGGTCACCAGAGACAGAATTCGTTGAATCCACTTTAACTTTTTGTAGCACAGAACATATATAATATACGGAGCACATACTATGTCCGATATGTTTGTTGTGAAAATATATAATTTATCTATGAGATTGTCCGAATGGATATACTGGACAAACGTATGATGTTTAGGTTTCAGGATGTTTAGCACATTCTTGCTTGAACCGTGGAACCTGTACATATATTGCTAATACATACCGTTGCCAATGCCCTTTTGAATACACGGGTACCAACTGTGAGATATTGAATGTATGTGCCTATTCCCCCTGTCGGCATGGGCAATGTGCGACTACAGCATCTGGATTCCATTGTAATTGTGAACCTGGCTGGACAGGATTCACCTGTGAGACAGATATCAACGAATGCCTGCGATCAGTTTGTTCATCTGGACAGACGTGTGTAAACAACTTTGGTAGTTATACCTGTCTTTCTTGTGAGCACACGATTTGTCAGAACAATGGGACCTGTATATATCAGGACCACGCCCCTGTGTGTAAATGTGGGCGTGGCTGGACTGGGCCAGACTGTTCCATTCCGGATTCATGTCTTGACAACCCTTGCGGACATTACAGACGATGTGAGGCCTTCCCTGATGGATACTACTGTCACTATGTTGACAATATCTGTAGTCTCTCGCCATGTAAAAATGGCGGAAGTTGTCGACAAAATGGTCACGGGTTTATCTGCGAGTGTTCAATCGGCTACAAAGGTGAAATATGTGACGAGATTGACCCATGTAGTAGTCAACCCTGTTTGAACGGAGCAACGTGTACCTACGATACGAACACTTACACATGTACATGCGCAAAAGGATGGATCGGACGCACGTGCAATGAAGTTGATTATTGTGCGTCTACGCCTTGCAATAATAACGGTGTTTGTGTGAATGGGAAAGGTGACTACACGTGCGTGTGTCCAGTTGGTTTTCAGGGGCGTGATTGTATGAAAAAGGATTTTTGCTTTAACAATCCTTGCTATACCGGAACGACATGCATTTCTTCAGCAACAACGTACGAGTGTATTTGTCCACCAGACATGACGGGAGCCCACTGTAACAACACAAAAGATAAGTGTAACCCATCGCCTTGTTTGAATCACGCCCTCTGTGAGACAGTCGGGGAGGCGGTCGTCTGCTACTGTCTCGGTGGCTGGGATGGTGAAATTTGTGGGAATGACATCAATGAATGTGAAGTAAACCCGTGTCCCACACAACTTTCCTGTGTCAACTATCCAGGGGGTTTCTCTTGCACGGAACAAACGCGACGATCTCCAAGATTTAGATTGGGCAGCGTGACACAAATACAAGGTACTCGTTTTTTTTAACAAGGAACTAAGTGTGATTTTTCAGGAAATTTTGTAAAATGTTAACATTTGAGCATAAAGTTTTATTCTTCTATGTAAATCTGGCGAAAACATATTTTCTCCCATTGATAAGTTTCCGAGTTGATTTGTAAACTGTACACGTCATTTGAGTCTAATATAATAGCTTTTGAATAATGAAATGTAATTGTGGATTTAGTAGCAGGCTTTGAAAGTGGTCGTATGGCGACCCTGAACTATAAATCTATCCTAAACGCTGACAATGTTAAAAAGAATTCATTTTGAGATATAAAAAGAATTTGTTTCTTAAATGACTTTCCCCTTATTTTATCTTTCGTGCGGCGTATCTAAAGACGGGGCAGACATTTTAGTCCAAGCGGACAACCAAGGGTATAAAAAGCAACGTTTCCAACTTGTACTCATTTCTTTGTAAAGAGCCGGAAGTGAAACGCACCTGTATAAGTATAGTCAGACGTATGTGTGACCACAAAATAGTGAGAACCTTGAATTAGTGTGCAGATGATCAGTACTTCATAGCTATCCAAAATTACGTGAAAAAATGGAGGGGGGGATTAATGAAATAAAAACAACACTGAGAACAAACTCCCTGCAGACTATCACAAATGTCCTGAAACAAATGCATTTGCACGACCAAATTACATTGCGTCACTGAAGCACTTGAAGAATGCTTGTAATATGTGAGAATTTGTAATCTTTTCTCAATCCTGGTCGTGTAAGTGCTTTTAGCACTTGACCTGCCGTAGATCGTGAAAGCAAAAAAAAAATTTTCTGAAGGAAATAACCCGAAATAGTAAAGCTTGTTAAGCAGGTATTTACTTATGTTCTCTAGAAAAACAATGTAAGGTTAAACACTGTTATTTATTTGTTGATTAATTGTGTGTATTCCTCCTAAACACATGGTCCATTTTGTGTAGATTGTAATGTAAATACATTTGCATTTTCGTTATTTGGCTTTTATTGTACCTGTGTGTCATCAATACGTGTTCAATGTCATTTCCAAGTTCATCTATTACTCGGATGGAAAATGACGGCAAATAAATCCAGGTTGTTATGGAAATATATCTATTTGTTATTATATAGATTAGTGGCGTTGCGTCTTCATGGAAATAATGGTGACGGAGAGGTGCTCCGGAAGTATTCTGAAAAAAATGTTTCTTTAACTTTTCTCTACATGGAAGATTTTTAACCTGCGTTGTCAGCTTGATTTACAAGTCAACAAATATCTTTTTCATATTTCAACTAACAGATATTTGTACGATCATGCAGCTTGAAGGCGCTGAAGAAGGTATCCCTTTTTCAGAATTAATTCAACATTAGTTTAACTTACCAATAATCATTTAATATCATTTAATTTTATTCAGTAAATTATCACATATTTTCCTTCTTGTTACCAGGTGGGACCCAAGTTAACGTTTCTTCTTTATTAACGAAAGAAAATATCTTCAGTATTAAACAACGTATAGAGGATATCGTCAATGTTCGTCTCTGTACGACTCAAGAATCGTCCGTCCAGCTTCTTGGATTAAATTCTGACGTCAGGTTTGTTTCCTTAAGTTAGAAATCAAATTATAGGTCTTTTACATATTCTTTCCCGTATGGTTTTTACACTACATTCAGGCATATAACATTTAAGTTAAGGTGTTGGTATGACGTCATATATCTTATTTGACGTTATCGTTAAGAAACATCATTTATCTATTTACGAAATACAATTACTTAATTAATTTGCAGCAGATGCATTTTTTTCTAATTGTATATTTGAATCTTCAATTCACTGCAGTGTACTCAGAACAAACTGAAACGTAATGTGTACTTCCGTTCTTGATTTTGTAGCTTCGGCATGTCGACGATCGAAATACTGGTGCTCTGCGGAAGTGACGTCATAGATAGTTCAAGAGTATCACGCGAATTACAAGACTTCGTTTGATAGCAATATGTATGATTGATAATTTGAAATCTTTTTGCATCAATATAAACATTATGAAGACATATGTAGAAAAAAGTATGAAATAAGAATACTTGGGTAAAATAAAATAAAGTTAAATTTCAAAAAAATGAAAATAGCAATGTGCATGAGACCAGGTTCTGAAATGAAAATGAAATAAAGCACGTCAAATGAACGACAAAGCGACGAAAGTGACATACCATGACGTTCCAAGGGAAGCTTGGAAGTAGCGGAGGTCAAATCTGAAGTCAGACATTATGTTCGATGTTTATATTCAGGGAAAAAAAGTGGATAATGAATCATCAAGAACACGACATATTTTATAAGTGGTATGGCCCCGGTTTATGGTTCATTCCTTAACAGGGCATATTTCTGCTTATTTCTGATATCACGCTGGTGGCTATTTTAGGCTGAATACCAATTATAGAAACAACAGTTCACATCGTCTTTCTTGAATTTAAAAATCAATACATCTTTTGAAACACAAATTATTTTTATGTATAATTATGTTTTGTGAAAAACGCGGATCAGCCGTTTATGCCAAGAGTACATTCCTTTAAATGTCTTATTGATCGAAAACAATAATTATTGAAAAAAGAAATTCTTAAAATCAAATCACAGACTGCAAATTTTTTTTTCGTTGACAATCTTTTACTTCACCGCATTGGCATATCAAGCATGACGTTACAATATGACGTTGATTTGTTATGTTGTGGTGTGATAAATTGCTTGTTTCATCGAGGATTCGATTTTAATTGTCGCGAGCTGAATAACTATTTGTGTGTTCCATGAAATCATAACAGAAGTAAACAGACAGTTAATGGAATTAATATGATAATTTCCATGTCTTCGTCAAAGATTTGTTCATTGCCTACTAATGCTAAACACCGTTATTTTGATTTAGCATTCAATACCAGTGTTGTTTGATTTGACCTCTTTATACTACTTGTACCCATTAATGATTTCATCATATTTGAGGGATTACTTTTTTCAAACTTTCTCAAAACTCAGGAAATGCAAACATGTCAAGATAATCATAATCCAAACTCAATATCAATAAAACTAGGGCAAAATATGACGACAGAAAGATTTACACAGACGCTCCAGGAAAAGTACAAGGAAAATAAGACCAGGTGTTCCAGAAGAGTAAGAGTCTTCTGCTTCATCGACGAAACCCGCCATGTAAACCTTGAGTAATATCACCTCTTCAAATAAAAACAAGGTATAGAATAACGGAACCAACAGACAAACTAACGAGCATCAAACACGCCCAGCTTCTTATTGTACAACGGAACCAACAGGCAAACTAACGAGCATCAAACACGTCCAGCTTCATATCATACAACAGAACCAACAGGCAAACTAACGAGCATCAAACATGATCAGCTTCAAATAAGTACCTTATGGTTTGTGGAACAAGGTCTGTTATCATTGATTGAGAATTGATGATAAAGACAAGGACTTAACGGAAAATAAAATTAAGTATATCTTCCACTAATTCTTAGTGATTTGTTTATATTATTAACGAAAAAGAGAGCCCAATAAACCTCGTAGGAAGCCATTCTCACTTGTCTGTCGTGCGTAAGCACGACCGGAAACACGTCCTTCTTGATTACAGACGCCAGAGAAATGCGCAGGATAGAGAGGAAAGGGGAGACAAGAATTTCGAAACAAAAAGAGGGAGGGACATAGTCAAGATGTGTTAAGTATTACATCAGCGAATTCGTGATGATTGTAGAATTATTTTCATGTGATATCCGGATACCAGATAAACCCATTTGTTATTGTCTATTATTGGATTGCATCATTTATCTGATATTAAATCAATTTTCATCATCTTATGAAGCATCTTTAAAAGCATTTATTTATTTATCGTTTTATCTATTTATTGTTTCCGTCTGTAAACATCTGATTATCCAAATTCAAATTGAACAAAACTAGGACAAAATATGAACAAAAGGAAGAGACTATTGAGACAAAAGAAAGAGACTTCTGAAAAGCATTTTTTATGGAAGGAATGAAACCAATAATTGATTTCTCTATCAATTCTATTTTAACGTCTGTTTGGATTTTTATTGAGCAGTGATTCTAACGATTATCTCCCTCCCATTGAAAATGTGTGTTATACTTATAACGTAGACAGATCCTAGGATAGATTGAATTGTATGAATTCTGTGGTGTCTGCTTTTCAAATGATAAATCCGTATATTTTTTACTCCCTTTTTTCAATATACAGGTAAGTTTGTCTATTTTTTCCTAATTTATTTCTATTTACATTGTACTTCAATTCCATCTTTCACATTTATAGTGACAATTCAAACCAAAGTTATAGCATTAGTTCTAAAAGAATTTCTATATAAAAACAAATTGTTAATTAATAAATAGACTTATAATTCTCTTCTCTGTAGGGAGTAACAACAGTACCTACATAACACTTCTCTGTGGAGAGTAACAACAGTACCTACATTACACTTCTCTGTAGAGAGTAACAACAGTACCTACATTACACTTCTCTGTAGAGAGTAACAACAGTACCTACATAACACTTCTCTGTAGAGAGTAACAACAGTACCTACATAACACTTTTCTGTGGAGAGTAACAACAGTACCTACATTACACTTCTCTGTAGAGACTAACAACAGTACCTACATTACACTTCTCTGTAGAGAGTAACAACAGTACCTACATTACACTTCTCTGTGGAGAGTAACAACAGTACCTTCATTACACTTCTCTGTAGAGAGCAACAACAGTACCTACATAACACTTCTCTGTGGAAAGCAACAACAGTACCTACATAACACTTCTCTGTGGAGAGTAACAACAGTACCTACATAACACTTCTCTATAGAGAGTAACGACAGTACCTACATAACACTTCTCTGTAGAGAGTAACGACAGTACCTACATAACACTTTTCTATGGAGAGTAACAACAGTACCTACATTACACTTCTCTGTAGAGAGTAACAACAGTACCTACATTACACTTCTCTGTAGAGAGTAACAACAGTACCTACAAAACACTTCTCTGTAGAGAGTAACAACAGTACCTACATTACACTTCTCTGTGGAGAGTAACAACAGTACCTACAAAACACTTCTCTGTAGAGAGTAACGGAGAGTAACAACAGTACCTACATTACACTTCTCTGTAGAGAGTAACAACAGTACCTACATTACACTTCTCTGTAGAGAGTAACAACAGTACCTACATTACACTTCTCTGTAGAGAGTAACAACAGTACCTACATTACACTTTTCTGTAGAGAGTAACAACACTACCTACATTACACTTCTCTGTGGAGAGGAACAACAAAACCTACATTACACTTCTCTGTAGAGAGAGTAACAACAGTACCTACATTACACTTCTCTGTAGAGAGTAACAACAGTACCTACATAACACTTCTCTGTAGAGAGTAACAACAGTACCTACATTACACTTCTCTGTAGAGACTAACAACAGTACCTACATTACACTTCTCTGTGGAGAGTAACAACAGTACCTTCATTACACTTCTCTGTAGAGAGCAACAACAGTACCTACATAACACTTCTCTGTGGAAAGCAACAACAGTTCTCTTCTCTGTGGAGAGTAACAACAGTACCTACATAACACTTCTCTACAGTACCTACATTTCTCTGTACACTTCTCTTTTCTATGGAGAGTAACAACAGTACCTACATTACACTTCTCTGTAGAGAGTAACAACAGTACCTACATTTCACTTCTCTGTAGAGAGTAACAACAGTACCTACAAAACACTTCTCTGTAGAGAGTAACGACAGTACCTACATTACACTTCTCTTTGGAGAGTAACAACAGTACCTACATTACACTTCTCTGTGGAGAGTAACAACAGTACCTACATTACACTTCTCTGTAGAGAGTAACAACAGTACCTACATTACACTTCTCTGTAGAGAGTAACAACAGTACCTACATTACACTTTTCTGTAGAGAGTAACAACACTACCTACATTACACTTCTCTGTGGAGAGTAACAACAGTACCTACATTACACTTCTCTGTAGAGACTTCTCAACAGTACCTACATTCACTTCTCTGTAGAGAGTAACAACAGTACCTACATTACACTTCTCTGTAGAGAGTAACAACAGTACCTATTACACTTCTCTGTAGAGAGTAACAACAGTACCTACATTACACTTCTCTGTGGAGAGTAACAACAGTACCTACATTACACTTCTCTGTAGAGAGTAACAACAGTACCTTCATTACACTTCTCTGTAGAGAGCAACAACAGTACCTACATAACACTTCTCTGTGGAAAGCAACAACAGTACCTACATAACACTTCTCTGTGGAGAGCAACAACAGTACCTACATTACACTTCTCTGTAGAGAGTAACAACAGTACCTACATAACACTTCTCTATAGAGAGTAACAACAGTACCTACATTACACTTCTCTGTAGAGAGTAACAACAGTACCTACAAAACACTTCTCTGTAGAGAGTAACAACAGTACCTACATTACACTTCTCTGTGGAGAGTAACAACAGTACCTACAAAACACTTCTCTGTAGAGAGTAACGACAGTACCTACATTACACTTCTCTTTGGAGAGTAACAACAGTACCTACATTACACTTCTCTGTGGAGAGTAACAACAGTACCTACATTACACTTCTCTGTAGAGAGTAACAACAGTACCTACATTACACTTCTCTGTAGAGAGTAACAACAGTACCTACATTACACTTTTCTGTAGAGAGTAACAACACTACCTACATTACACTTCTCTGTGGAGAGTAACAACAACACCTACATTACACTTCTCTGTAGAGAGTAACAACAGTACCTACATAACAGTTCTCTGTAGAGAGTAACAACAGTACCTACATTACACTTCTCTGTAGAGAGTAACAACAGTACCTACATAACACTTCTCTGTAGAGAGTAACAACAGTACCTACATTACACTTCTCTGTAGAGAGTAACAACAGTACCTACATTACACTTCTCTGTAGAGAGTAACAATAGTACCTACATTACACTTCTCTGTAGAGGGTAACAACAGTAACAACAGTACCTACATAACACTTCTCTACTCCTTTCCCGTTAATAACTAAAAAGGACAGGAAATTACAAACATGTCAACATAATCCAAACTCAAATTCATTGTCTATCGTCTACCGCGCATCCAGCATGTTTTAGCAAAAGCTAAATATTCTGCATCCATAAAAATATAACGATCTAGATATATATCTGTGTAATACAGGTCAGAGAGTTCACTGTAAATCACCAAACCAATGCAGTGTTTCTAGTCCATGAAAAGTTAATGTAGAACATCAAATCGATAACTTATACTAAAAAATACCTCCTGCATTACAAGAGATATCTTTAGAATGCATTTTAAAAAGGGTTATTGTGTTGTAATTTTCATTTAAATACTGTGAATTGTTATCATTGTTAAACGTTTATCTTTTAGGCCTAAGTATGTATAACAATACACAATTATAGTTACAACTTCCGTATTTAGAACTTTGATACTTAATCGCTACCATTCAGAAAACAGTGATACACCTTGAGAAATGTAGATTAATACAATAATCATAGTGATGTTGTGTGTAAGTATCGATATGTATCTCAACTAATTAGAATTATATGTATTGCACTTGATATGACACGGGAGTTCTTCTTTCACGCAAATCGCTGATGCGATAATCTGTGATCTTTTATGACCAAATAGACCTGAGTGAGGAATTCGCGAGTAGAGATGTCCAGCGAGTTTATTTTATTTGACTAGATTCCAATACAAATCATAAGCTACAGGTCAGATAAATCTATATATCAATGAATATGTATATATTTCGTCTACACCTGCCTTATTTGATGTATTATCTAAAAAGTCATGGTGTATGACATTATTCTGTATATATCTTGGCTTTATCAGCAAAAGAGATCCGCCAACACTATTACCACCTACATTGCTGGTATCTCTTATATACACAAGATACATGGTTTTCAATTTCAAGATCCAACTCAGAATTTTGCAATAAAAAAGCATTGAAGGGAGTTTATTATCTGTCAGGTCCCCTAACATTCGCCTTCCTATTACATCTCACATTCTCCAGCAAATTGTTCAGGCATTTTATCACACAACTTCATTTCGGTTTGATCGCATCATGTTGCACGCTATGTTTTGTATTAACTTTTTCGCCTTTTTGCGAATTGGGGAGATGACTGCCATATCTGGTCAAACAAAGTAGTAAAATATTTTGCAAAGGGAAAATATTTCGATTGGTACTTCTAAGCACTGCGGAAAACATATCTTACTGGTTTTAAGGCATTTTAAACATTCTTCACAAAGGTCGGTCAGTTTGCAAATCAGTAAACACAATTGTAAAGTTATTTGCCCGCTGCGATCCCTGTCGCGTTTTCTGACTTTGAGAGGGGAAATGTCAGGCCCCTTATTTTCGTTTTGTAATGGAAAACCAGTTTCACAAGCATTTTATGCGTTGTCTTTTTGGGGTTTAGACACACACTCCTACAAGTCAAAGGCGCAGCAACTACTGCTTTTCTGTGCAACATATACGACATATAGTCTCATATACGATTGATGGGTAGATGGAAACCTGATGCTGTTAACAGATATCTCCGGATTCCTGTTTTTGATGGAATACAGTTAAATTCATGAAACTTTCTAGGCTTGTTAGTGTACCTGCTCATACTTATTTTCTTGCACGGTTCATATAGACATGGAAAAATTATGCCTTATCCAGTACTCTGATGCACGATTTGATTTAGATATGACTGTCTGAGGCGGCATATCAGTATATGTTGTAAACCTACATTACCTTTGTATATACATGTTTCTACCATTCTACTTTAATTTATTCCACTCTCAGGCCATTGTGTAAATATGGCGGTTGTTGGAAAAATATCAGTTATATTCTACTAGTGGTATATGGCCTTCCGGATACATGATTGGTGAACTTTGACCCAAACTACTTTTTTTCACTCGCGTGATTTGTTCCACGTGCGATTTGTTTAATATCGTCTGCTGTCAACATGGCTGAACTGGATACGCTTGAGGTGAATGTAGGTGATAAAGTAAGGCTATGTGATGGGGAAAAGGGTGTTATCCGGGCAATTTCAAAAGCAGATAATAATGTTGGGTTTGATCATTTCCAAATAGCGTTTGATTCGGGAAAGACTGTTACAGAAGCCAGGTATCATTTCGACGTGATACCGGCTTGTCAGTGGTAGCCTGTATGTTTACAAATGCTTATACTCCGCCCCTTTTTCGTCAGCTTACGTCATTGATACATTGTAGAATGTATTTGTAATGTTGCACTTGCTTACACCTAGGTCTAACATTGTAGCCTTTTCATAATTTTAGTCGATTGACGTCAAAATTAATCTTTTTAGCATAATTCCAGCCCAAAGTAATACATTTCTTTAATTATTTCGGATGTCGGAATGGTGCATATATTGGCCTTGATTAAATTGCTTGTTATTTATTCAGTTCATATTCAGAGTTTAGATTTATGCCTTTTTTTATATAACCGGGTCTGATGAACAAGTCTGGGAGTAACAATAACGGAAAAAGACTGACAAACCATAGTGCCAGGAAGTACCTTGTACAAAAACTCAATGACAAAAGATTACCCCCAAATCGGATTATGCAGGTCTCAACTTGATCATTAGGGCCTATAATCGTTACGAGTAAATGAACACTTACCTTGTTTAAAGAAATTAAATTCCAAACAGTTTAACACTAATATAAATTTGTAAAAAATCTCCGGCTTAGAGTAGATAATAACTAGATCTCTACTTCCGTTGGTCCTATAAAACGTTGCCTAATGATGTAATTCTCTGCATCCTCCAGATTTCCTGACACAAGAATATCCAGAGTATCAACAGTTACTCAACTTTAAACACAAAGCAGCACCGGACGATTTCAAGAACGATATCGTCATGCTTGGATCATGTTGGTGACAGGCCTTTCACGAGAGCCAATAGCACATGTAGTGCAAGCGAAGTCATCGTCAGACCTCCAAATCCTGAATCAACTGTGCCTGCAAATCCCACTGGTGCCCTGACTTCAGTATTTGCAGGTCCTATTCACGGTGGTTCATTCACAATAAACATTAACAACACAAACGTCTATAAACGTCCCAGACCAAGGGTGCTGTACTCTGATTCTGACAGTGTTTGAGTTTGAAGTTTCCGGCGGGAACCAGATGACACTGCTATACGTGTCTGTATAAAAGCGCGCCTAATATAGTCCTCGATTTTCTACGATTATATAGACAGTTCAAGTTTATCAGACAACTAATCGTCATTGTGTTATTATGTGTAAACTTTAAAATTGTGAAAATAATAAAGAAATAAATTATTTATCATCAAATATATTTTTGAATATTAATTGAAGCCTTTTCACTCCCAGTGATATCGCTACGCCATATTTGCATATGTCAGCAAATTGTTTACACACGATACATGTATTGGTCTTCGCCTACCGCATGTGATCTCGAAATAAGAATGGTAGAAACAGATGACACAAGGAGTGGTTGCTGGATACGGCGTTTATTTCAATCGAGTTATTTTCACTCGCTTTCGAGTGTCTTTTGTAACTTTTAAGAAATAACTAACTCGAGTGAAATAAACGCCGTATCCAACAACCACTCGTTGTGTAATCTCTCTCTCTCTCTCTCTATATATATATATATATATGGTACTAGTATGATATGACTGTCTGAGGTGGCATATCAGCATATGTTGTAAACCTACCTTACCTTTGTATATACATGTATTTATATATATTGTTCTAGTATGATATGACTGTCTGAGTCATATATTTATCACCATAGCCCTATCACCATACTCGTCAAAGCATGCCGTATTTTGTCACCATTTTTGTGATATTTATGACTGTCTTAGGCAGCATCACATCATATTCTGTGAATATGTAAATAGTGAACAGTTCAGTGGAATTTTCCAATAGGTCTCTCGGAGACAGCATATCACTATATGTAATTTTTATGCCGATGAACTTCTAACAAATATTGATTTGTTTTGATATGATATGACTGTGTGAGGCAGCACATTATCTTTAGTTTATGTACATACATGAAGAACAACCTGGAGTACACTGCCTGGATTGTGAATAGTTTTGTGGAACTATCATTGTAAGGGTTTCATCAGAAATGCCAGGTGATCCTTGAACATGTCTTGGTGTTTATAACTGCACACAGAGCTCTCTAGGTAGGCCAACTTGCCAGAGACTGAAATCTCAATCACGTTTTTGTGACCAATTATCTTATGTATCGTCCCACCTATTTTGCCTATACTTTTTATATGTTAATTTTCATCTCAATATGTTTTAGCATTTTGCTAAACAATAGCCAAAACATAGGCATTTTTAATAAATGTTCTTTACTACACAATCATGTCTTGTTTAAGTTTTCGGCAAAAAAACTAGCAGAGTTCTCCGGTGTGCTTAACTTCATGAAGCGTTACACTAAACACGAGGTTATAACTGACTATATGCGCTCATGTAATAGTATGTTGGTTTCATTCAACAAATATTGTTGATCTGAATTGTAACGCTCTGGTTATTATAATTATCATTGTTTGTTTGTGATTTTGATACCTATGCTAACACGAAAATAAGTGGCATACTATCCTGATGCTCAACCGATCGAATTGAAAAGAAGTTCTCTCTAGCCGCGCGGTACATTGTTGCGAGTAATTTATCAGGCTCACATACTCCCTCGGCTAGAGAAAACTTCTCTTTTGCTCGGATGTTGAGCGTTAGACTCGTTACTGCTATAACTCAGTTTTATATTTATTCTAATTTATGCAATCTGATGAAAAAAGGCTGTTATGAATTTCGATCAGTTATATATTATATCATTATAATTTTCAATGATAATTGTTTATTGTTTTTTTCGTGCTGTTTTATGAATAGTTTTTAACCTTGTTATATATTCTGACATTCCTACAGTAATATCTAGGTCACCAATTTGTAGATTTTGGTACTAACATATACATTTTATTTATACAGGATAAGTGATGATTCCTTGATATCGCATATTACATACGTAAAAAATTGTACAAAACATACACAAGTGAATAGCACCTTTTTCAAAAGAAAAAGTAAATAGAGGACGGGAAGATGC
>NW_026782767.1:0-39947 GCF_031769215.1 Ylistrum balloti | reverse complement strand
GCGACGCGTGGGTCGCTTCGTGTCGTTTTTCCGGAATTTAGTACAACCCTGTCCGAGGAAGCGAGAAACTCTGGGAGAAAAAGTGACGTCACAGCCTCTTCCTTTGGAGGCCAAGGTACGATAGGTCGGTATTGAAATTCGGGCAGGGTAATCTGTTAGATTTTTGTGTTGTCAGCGCCCATCTCTTCCCTAAAATGTTATAAAATGGTTTACTAAACATCAGTTGCCACCTACAACCCGATAGGTTTGATTTCCGACCGTGTATTTTGGTATATTTTTCGATTTATGCGGACTTAAGTTTTGGCTGGAACCTCGTGTCGTGATTGAGGGAAACGTTCGCTAGCTGTTGAAATTTTGTTAAATAGTGGATAATTCGAGAATTGGTATTCTCGGGGAGTAGTTTTCTCTCGTTCGGTGAGGCTAATTTTGTGTGCCCCCCTCGCCAAGACGAACGTAGGAGAAGGCGGTAGTGTTGAGTTAAACTTTGTAAATTTGGAGTCGGTCACGTGGCGGAGATTTGTCCGTTCGGCGAGGTTTGAGACTCGCTCCGAGGAACGGTGTCAGATTCCGTGGGCCGATAACTACTTCTATTAAAAACTTAGTGATTAAGTGCTGGCAATGATGGTGGAGGTGCGGTTCACTTTTATTATTGTAACTACAGAGTTGAGGGGTGCGGCCGCTATGGAGGTTGGAGGTAGATGGAACCTGGGCGGGACAGGTGCTAAAAAGATACCATTAGGGTATAGGGAAAATTAAGCTTTAAAGGTCAAGATAAGTTATAAATAATTCTATCTGAAATTGGTTCGACTGTTCTATAAATACTTCTATTAAAAACTTAGTCATTAAGTGCTGGCAATGATGGCGGAGGGCGGTGAGTTTAATTAATCGGGACTTCAATACAGACAGTTTATGAGCTGTTGTGTAGGAGCGAAACGCGTGGAAGGCGGCCGGCTCGTGATAGGGAAGAGGTGGGCGATGGCAAAATTGGGGAGGCCGCCATGGATACGGGGTCCCCTCGCGGCCTAGGTGGGCGGACGAATAGGGAGCCCTCTAGCTGGAGTCCTTCAAGGATTAGGTTTAGTACAGCGGGGCTTGCTGGCTCGACCCCTAGATCAAGACCCGGGCAGCCCCTTCGCTGGCGACGCCCCAGCGCCCCAGTTAGCCCCTGCCCAAACCCATAGTTGTCCCGGAGCCCAGGGTAGTTATAAAGATTGGTTTACACATTTCGAGGCTTGCAAGACCATTAACGCTTGGACAGAGGCTCAAGCTTGCCAATGGAAACTCAGGGTACGGCCCTTAGGGTATATAGTGATCTAACCCCCACAGAGCGCTTGGACTATAAAAGTGTGACGTCGGCATCAATATGGCGACGTCGGGGGAGCCTGTGGGCAACTTGGAGCCGTCGCTGAACCCCAGTGGGGAGGCGTCGTAGACGGCCTCCCGACTGGATGCGGTCCGGGGCCTATGACCTCACCTGATTGGCCCTTCAGTACATTTATTTGTGTAGGTTAGGGAAGATGTCTGTATAGTAATTTAGATTATGTAGATCCTGTCTGAACTATACTTGTTTTATCTTTCATGTAAAATGGTGCTCGTGACACCCCCTGACCTGGGGGAGGGATCAAGACAGAAGAGGATGACCCGGGCCCCTGAAACTGCCGGCTGGAGACGTCCTGGGAGACTCTCGCCCTCCAGGAACCTTTGGTATTTGCAATGACGCAGTTTTCTCTTATGTGCGCGGGTGATTGAACATTGGGATAGCCACCATGGACCCCTGGGTAGTGGCCACACCCCAGGGGAGACCTGGAGACAGGCAGACGTCCCTGGGGGGGTCCACACCCAATCAGGAGAACTTTCTAGTTTCTGGTGGTGGGTAACTGTATGCGCGCAACTCGAGGACAGATAACCAGGGGTGGGACACCAGAGTCGACGTCCACAACAAATTTCCCTCCCCAGGGAAGCGTGTCGGACACATCTTTAAACATTACGGACATTAGTGACTTAATAGAACAGGAAGGGAGGAGACAGCGTGTTAAGATAGAGTGATAGGAATTTATTAGTTGGTGTCATGTTATAGGTAGTACAAGTCGGGCCAGGTGTTCAAGGGGAGACAATTGGGCAAGTAGGTTAGGTAGCGGGGATAGAGGGGGAAGTCGCTTGGACGGGGTTGGTCAGGGTGGCCAGAGTTGACACGAACAACACTTTCGATTAACCTTGTCCTGACTCCCCCATAGTCAAAATTCATAGGGTGGGTTATTCGGCTTGATAGGTTAGATAGGCTTACAGTTTGGTTGGGTTAGAAAGGGAGGTCACCGGGTAGGGGCTGGTCTGGGTGGCCAGAGTTGATACGACCAACACTCAAGATTAGCCTTGCCTTGACTCTCCCAGGGTTCAAAATTGATGGGGTGGGTTATTCGGCCTGGTAGGTTAGTTAGGTTGGCTTCGAGTGGGGCTCTAGTCCTTGTGGCTAGAGTTGATACGACCAACACTTGGGCGGAGCACCATTCACAGCCATTTAGTTAGAATAGGGGAGGGTGTCCGAATGCCTGGACCGGCTTAATTTAGTCATATGTTAGTATAGGGTGGCTTCCCCAGTGATAGCTGTGGGTAGGGGGGAAAAACTCTTGGCCGCCGGAGGAGGAGCAGAATATTTTTTCAAGTTTGCTAATTTTATATATGTCATATATTTTTGTTATTTTTATTTTTGTTATACAAGTAAATACCTCTGAGAGGAAATCATGTTGCCACCAAGGAGATGGTGATTATGGAGGTATTGCCCCTTAGCCAAGAACCTGACTAGTGCTAATACGGGTATTTCTGTTCAAAATGTGGGGTTTCTGAA
This sequence comes from Ylistrum balloti, assembly GCF_031769215.1. Classification (NCBI taxonomy): domain Eukaryota; kingdom Metazoa; phylum Mollusca; class Bivalvia; order Pectinida; family Pectinidae; genus Ylistrum; species Ylistrum balloti. Next base: position 37,105 of record NW_026782767.1, on the reverse strand, counting down.
GTCTGGAATGATGAATTTATATATTTTCATTCGACTGTGGTAATAATATTGAGGTACCACTAATAGACTAGTAATGATCATCATGATAGCCAGTAGTGAAATTCGAACATGGAATGTAATGATTAAGCAGCAGCCATAACTAGTCGGGTTCTTCTATATTGTAAACTGTAGTTCAAATTGTTATAATGTAATGTACACAGTAGAATTGTAACTGTACTCTCTGAATATTTTTCTTGGTTCCAGTTAAACTTGTTGAGATAAAAATGTAAAAATTCGATTGTTTGGAGATGACAGTAATGGCCCACAGTGTATCAATTCAAATTATACTAATCAAATAATGTACTGTTATATTGGCTGCTAGCCTGAATTATCTGTAACTTAAGCACTAGGAATGATTACCATGAACATTATGCACTTATCTTAGAAAGATGTTTAAAATATGCTCAATTGTGCTCATCTGTGCTTAAACAACCATTACCATGTACATCTGGTGCTACTCATAGAAAAATGCTCCAAGGATGCTTAAAATAAGCTCAAGTGTGCTCATCTGTGCTTAACAACCATTACCATGTACATCTGGTGCTACTCATAGAAAAATGCTCCAAAGATGCTTAAAATATGCTCAAGTGTGCTCATCTGTGCTTAACAACCATTACCATGTACATCTGGTGCTACTCATAGAAAAAAATGCTCCAAAGATGCTTAAAATATGCTCAAGTGTGCTCATCTGTGCTTAACAACTATTACCATGTACATCGGGTGCTACCCATAGAAAAATGCTCCAAAGAGGCTTAAAATAGGCTCAAGTGTGCTCATCTGTGCTTAACAACCATTACCATGTACATCTGGTGCTACTCATAGAAAAATGCTCCAATGATGCTTAAAATATGCTCAATTGTGCTCATCTGTGCTTAAACAACCATTACCATGTACATCTGGTGCTACTCATGGAAAAATGCTCATAAGATGCTCGCCAATGCTCAATGATGCTTAACATGCTTAGGGATGCCAAAAACTTTCCTCGCAGTGGAGAGAATGTAAATTGTATCTACAGCCTGAAGAGATCAGGAGTTGTTGTGATTGAAAGTGTTCAGAAACTGAGTTAACTGCACCTTGAGAACATCTGCTTAAAATTATGAATTTTATGGTGCTTCCCAGAACTTTAAACATTCCAGACAATCAACCATGTGAAGACAAGGACTGTCATGACCCATTATTTTATGGGAAGCACATATTTGTAATATTGATTACTTACTGTTGAAGTTTGGCAATAATTATTGCTGATGCCCCAGGAGTTGCACCAAAGAAAAAAAAAAAAAAAAATCTGATTATACAGTTGTGACTCTTAACTAAATTACAATTGAGCAAGACTTTATATAAGTGACATTTAGATACCAACCAATTTATCTTCAGTAGATTGTAATTTAAAATTGTACAAGCAATTATAGCAATAAAGACAAGACTTGGGCCGAGTCATCTGGAAATTGAGATTGTGTAATAATGCCAATATTTTTGTATTGTAATTTTGAACTTCATGCTATAGAGGCCTGCCTCCATTAGGTATTATTATCAAATGGTGAAATTTTGTTGTATGTAAAGACATGAAATGTCATTCAAATTTATTGGCCAGTGAGGAAATGATGGTACTTAATCAAATGCAATAGTTCATTATTATTATTAATATTATTATTATTATTATTATTATTATTGTGAGTCGAGTTGGATGTGGCAATTGATAGCACATGGCTAATCTTTTAATTTTAAGTTCAGTTCCGAGAAGTTTGGGCGGCTTTGGCCCACCTGGTTTGTCCTGTGGACCACGTGTTTCAACAGCAATCCATGTGGAACCATCGTTGGCCAGCCTGGTGATACATTACCATTATGGGTGACAAACCTTAACTAGGTCAAAGGTCAAGGTCGGGGTTTGTCTTTCACTGGTGGAATTGTGGCAAGACATCATGAGGTAGAAAGGATCAGAGGTAAAGGAGCCAAGGTCACTAGGTCAAAGGTCGATATTGCCGAGTAAAGGTCAAGGTCGAGGTTTATGTCGTTCACTGGTGGAATTGTAAGACATCCCGAGAGGAAATGAGTCATAGTCAGTCGAGTCCAAGGTCATTGGACCAAAGGTCAATATTACCAGGACAAAGGCCATTACTTAACATAGAAATATTTTACGGATTTTGAAACGGTAAGTTGAGTCTCGGCTACGCGGTCGTAGCCTGCCCGGGTGGTTGGGGGGTGTGTAGCGACGCGTGGGTCGCTTCGTGTCGTTTTTCGGAATTTAGTACAACCCTGTCCGAGGAAGCGAGGAACTCTGGGAGAAAAAGTGACGTCACAGCCTCTTCCTTTGGAGGCCAAGATACGATAGGTCGGTATTGAAATTCGGGCAGGGTAATCTGTTAGATTTTTGTGTTGTCAGCGCCCATCTCTTCCCTAAAATGTTATAAAATGGTTTACTAAACATCAGTTGCCACCTACAACCCGATAGGTTTGATTTCCGACCGTGTATTTTGGTATATTTTTCGATTTATGCGAACTTAAGTTTTGGCCGGAACCTCGTGTCGTGATTGAGGGGAACGTTCGCTAGCTGTTGAAATTTTGTTAAATAGTGGATAATTCGAGAATTGGTATTCTCGGGGAGTAGTTTTCTCTCGTTCGGTGAGGCTAATTTTGTGTGCCCCCCTCGCCAAGACGAACGTAGGAGAAGGCGGTAGTGTTGAGTTAAACTTTGTAAATTTGGAGTCGGTCACGTGGCGGAGATTTGTCCGTTCGGCGAGGTTTGAGACTCGCTCCGAGGAACGGTGTCAGATTCCGTGGGCCGAGAGTTAATTTAGCTAGAGAATTTCGACAACCACGACATTGGTTCCTGCCTGGTAGTTAGTTTAGGTAAAAGTTTGTTTATTTCAGGTGGCTTCTGTACATTGTTAGGGTTAATTTAAAACACTCACTGAGCCGGTTAAATGTCTTTCATGCTAAACTTTACTCTTGTAAAATATATAATAAATTGTTGAATCTGTTTTAATTCTTCTCGTCATTATTGCCAGTGCTTGGTCGAAATATGTTTGTGAAATCTGCAAGCGAAAGCGGCAGTCGAACCCATTGGGCACTTTTATTATTGTAACTACAGAGTTGACGTCCGCGGTGCGGCCACTAGCGGGTCTCGAGACGTCGTTCGTTACACATTCATGTCGATATATTGGAGCTTGTCATTCAAAAGATATTTGAAGTTCAGAAAGAAATTTCCTTCATTGGAATCCACCTAGTTTACGTATTTTCTTTGCTTTGTCTTTCAACTTCAATATTAAAGACTTTAATTTTTTAAAATCACTTTCAGATGAATTGACTTTTACAAAAAGCTTGTCTTCAATTTTTTTATGACTTGACGAACATAGTAATCATTCATGGGTTTGTCTCGAAACTGATAACTATCAATGATTTCAAACAGAATCTTTTTAAAAACAAAACCATTTCAAATAAACTCTGCAATCTTAGCACTTACATGTACCTAGAATAAAAGGATGTTGTAAATGAACATCATGCTCATATTAAGTGTCTTATGTCTAGAAGTGTTACTGATACTTGTTGAATTGATCTAATTTTCAAATTGTGTCATTGTTTAAGAGTTTCTGAAACATATTATTGTTGCCTGGTTTCTTCACAAAAGAAAAATAAGTTGACTACCACGATTCATATAATCTTTTTTGTTTGTAATACATAATTTTATTTCCTTTTGGTCCACATATTAACATGATAATTTCAAACTGATGACATATACTTTTCAATGTGTTTTAATAAATACGATTCATTGCAATTTGTTTTCTTTATCTAGAGAATAAAGCATACTGATGAACTGAAAAGGCTGTCCAAAGTACGCCATTTTTGTGTTATTTCTTGTGTTTTATTAAAACAAAACTGTCGAGAGGTCAAGGTCACACGGACTGGACATATCCACCAATTTGTTTGCTCCGGAAAATTATGTCTTTTTGTTAATACTGAAGACGTTATCTATCTTGGTTTTCGGCCAGTGTGTGTTTAATGTGTTTGGGACCATTTCTACCTTGGAATGTTTGTCTTTCTTGCTTCAAAAAGTGATTTTTAGAACCTTTGGAAAACAAACAATTAATTAGGACTCTATCTTGTGACAATTGTTCAGCGACGCGCTTATTACTAGTACCTGTGTGGTTTGCACCTGCACAGGCCAGACTGTACCTATGTTTTACCACCACTATTGACTTTGATCTGACCATGGGTAAAACGGGAGCAAGAAGTTGTAGTTCGAGTGCCGTTAAGATGACAGAGGAAAGATTAGAGGAAATTACATCGATGATCTCCAATATTGTGACAAAAACCGAAATGGGCAAAAAGATAGAACATATCACAGATACGATGGAGGAGAAGTTTGCTAGACTAAAGGAGGATATGCGGAAGGATAATCGTGGACTGTTGGATAAGTATGAAGGGAGAATATTTCAGCTCGAGAAAGAAAATGAGGAACTCCGACAGACTGTTGTAAACCTAGAATCTCTGTGTATGGAACTTCAGGAAGCACAGAAGTAAGCGAACAGTAGATACAACAACCTTGAACAACAGGGGCGAAAAATTCGGTTCGTATCTTCGGTTTGGATAATCCGACAGAGAAAGAGACAGTTGAGGAGTGCAAGGAAAAAGTGACCAGCCTTGTTAACTCGAAGCTTAAGTTGGCACTCAGCAGCGGTGACATAGATATCGCTCACGGATTGGGGAAGTTCACCAGCGGCAAGAAGAGAGGCATCATTGGAATCGCCATCTTCGAGGATCTCACTCAAAGAAACCAGGATCGACTCGGAGAGGCCTACAGACTAGAATGTGCTAGAAATACTTACACTATGGACGGGAAACTTTTTATTATTCTAAATGATGGCAGAAAATGCAGACTGTTTGATGACTCTCCTTTAAATGGTGACTATCTGATGGATGAGAGATGGAAAAATATAAGCTTCAAATTTTTTTTTTTTTTTTTTTGACATTGTACATATATACTCTATGTGTCGGTAATGGACATCTCCGGAGGTACAGCCCGGTTACCGAGTTACATAATATATGTTGTAATGGGAATCGGAACGGAAATTTAAAATCGATTATCGGAAGGAGTACTGTGAACGATTAATCGATCATCGGAATAGTAATCTTGACTTCGTTTTTCCAGGATATTGGTACAGCTCATTATCAGACGCCATTTTGACAACATGCTCTTTTCGTACTTATGTTTAAAAGTTAAAATCTAAAGTTTTCTTGATTTATGAATATACTTTCCTTTTCTAAAAACAAATGAAATCCAAATTTTATTTTACTAGTGTAGATTCGCTTCAGTTTTCTTTTATTATGAATATTGAATGAAAACTACGAAACGTATGCCACATACTGGTTGCTTCTAATACTGATGCCCGATACACAACGTTGGTTTGGTACGTCCCCGTCCTGGACAAGGAGGTTGTTAACCTTTTTTTTTTCGATTAATCAAGCTTACAATACTTATTCGAGCGCTTGATTTGTCGTTGTAGTCGAGCGATTTTTGACTTTTTTCGACTATCGAAACACCACTAATTATATGTTTCTATTTTTCTTCATTAATATGTGTTCAAATATGTGTGATTTGTGTGGATTTTATTATGAATCCATTCCACGGAATGTAAGTCGTATAGAAGGTCACGCCAGATTTCTCTGTATCAAGGTAAGCTTCTTGTCACTTTGCAGTCCTAATTTTTGATTTATGCAAATCGATTTCTAGGATATTCTTTACTGTACTATCAGTCATTATGTTCAGTCAACTTATTGAGCATTATATCTTGATAAGATTCTTTTTCCAATAATGCATATATTGATTTACACACAGTACCTCCGACAGTGTATTTTTTTTATACATATATATATCGGAAAAGTGACTTTATTTTGGTAAATGTGACTAAACACCTAGGATGACATACCGGTGAATGTGACAGTGTAACTATAAGTAGATACTGGTAAATGAGACAAAACACCTAGGATCAGATGCAGGTTAATGTGACAGTGTAACTATTACTAAATACTGGTTAATATGACAAAACACCTAGGTTAAAATTCAGGTGAATATGATAGTGTAACTAATACTAAATACTAGTAATCGTGAGAAAATACCTAGGATGAGAAACAGGTGAATGTGACAGTGTAACTATTACTTAACACTGGTAAATGAAACAAAACACCGAGGATGAGATACTGGTGAATGTGACAGTGTTACTATTACTAAATACTGGTAAATATGACAAAATACTAAGGATGCAATTCTGGTGAATGTGACAGTGTAACTATTACTTAACACTGGTAAATGTGACAAAACACCTAGGATGAGAGGAAGGTGAATGTGACAGTGTAACTATTACTTAATACTGGTAAATGTGACAAAACACCGAGGATGAGATACTGGTGAATGTGACAGTGTAACTATTACTAAAAACTGGTAAATGTGACAAAACACCTAGGATGCAATTCTGGTGACTGTGACAGTGAAACTATTACTTAACACTGGTAAATGTGACAAAACACCTAGGATGAGAGGAAGGTGAATGTGACAGTGTAACTATTACTAAATACTGGTAAATATGACAAAACACCGAGGATGAAATGCTGGTGACTGTGACAGTGTTACTATAACTTAACACTGGTAAATGTGACAAAACACCTAGGATGACATACAGGTGAATGTGACAGTGTAACTATAAGTAGATACTGGTAAATGTGACAAAACACCGAGGATGAAATTTTGGTGACTGTGACAGTGTAACAATAACTTAACACTGGTAAATGTGACAAAACACCTAGGATGAGAGGAAGGTGAATGTGACAGTGTAACTATTACTAAATACTGGTAAATATGACAACACAACTAGGATGAGAACCTGGTGAATGTGACAGTGTTACTATTACTAAATACTGGTTAATATGACAAAACACCTAGGTTAATATTCAGATGAATATGATAGTGTAACTATTACTAAATACTGGTAATCGTGAGAAAATACCTAGGATGAGAAACAGGTGAATGTGACAGTGTAACTATTACTTAATACTGGTAAATGTGACAAAACACCGAGGATGAGATACTGGTGAATGTGACAGTGTTACTATTACTAAATACTGGTTAAAATGACAAAACACCTAGGTTAATATTCAGATGAATATGATAGTGTAACTATTACTAAATACTGGTAATCGTGAGAAAATACCTAGGATGAGAAACAGGTGAATGTGACATTGTAACTATTACTTAACACTGGTAAATGTGACAAAATACTAAGGATGAAATTCTGGTGAATGTGACAGTGTAACTATTACTAAATACTGGTAAATATGACAAAACACCGAGGATGAGATACTGGTGAATGTGACAGTGTTACTATTACTAAATACTGGTTAAAATGACAAAACACCTAGGTTAATATTCAGATGAATATGATAGTGTAACTATTACTAAATACTGGTAATCGTGAGAAAATACCTAGGATGAGAAACAGGTGAATGTGACATTGTAACTATTACTTAACACTGGTAAATGTGACAAAACACCGAGGATGTGATACTGGTGAATGTGACAGTGTAACTATTACTAAATACTGGTAAATGTGACAAACAAATTGGGGGGGGGATAACTAAATACTGATTATTGCATCAAAGAAACTTAATATTGATTGTTGTGACAAAGGAACTTTGACTTAATACTGGTGACTGTATGAAATACATATGACTTAATATTGGTAAATACAGAGCAACTAATTAATACTGAATAGAGGTGACTGACAAAATATCCCTATGACTTTGTATTGGTAAATACAGAGCAACTAATACTAAATACAGGTTAATGTGACAAAATATCACTATGACTTTATATTGCTAATAGCGACAGAATAACTATGACTCATCAGTGATTCGAAGGTCCTAAATTTTGAAGGCGACTGAGGAAAAACAAAGGTAAAATAAAAATAATCTAGATTGGTAGATGCACTAAACCAAAGTCAATACGCTTCCTAATTTTCATATATCAGATGTATATATTCTGAACCGTGTTGCTATTCGAGTGAATTAAAAACGTGGCATACAGGTTATGGAAAGCCTCTAAGACTTAAAGTCCACCAGCAGTGTCTACCACCTGCAATCTCGAAACTTGTACAAAAGACACACAAGTTAATGGAATTTTGTATTACAGCTTAAGAGTTAGATATGATAGAGAAAGACAATGACAGAAACTGCGTCATACAGCTGTTTTGTGCCTCTAGGACTCCTCAGTGATGCTTGGAGCCTAAACTTTCAATGTATTCCGCATAATATATGTAGAATTTATTGTTGAATATAAAGCCAAGAAACTTATCATTTATTATTATTGCTCATTAACAAATAAATAGTTTACGCTACATGGTCTGATTGGGATCTGGACCCTTTTTTTTACATTATTCATTCTGTGCTTGCCTTACTTGAGTGATATACAACAATACATTTATTAAGTGCATTTCGGCGAATAGATATCTAGAATACCTACACGAAAAATTTTAATGAACTAATAGCACGGTATCTTCAAAAATTTCCTCAAATACAAACGGTTTAAATGGCCCCATTGCGAACATATCTTTGTCGCCTTGAATATCAAACTATTTCGACATACATGACGTCAGCTTCCACTGATGATACCCGTATGCCTGACACTAGCATTACTTCAGTATATATGTTTTAATCCAATCGAGTAAATGCTACGATAATTTTTATCTTTTAAATTTTAGAGACTGTTAAGCAATTCTGTTGTTTGTACACTGCGAAATCACATGTCTTCGTGAGGCCCAATGATTTTGATTTTTCCAAAATATACAACAGAATTTCGTGAAAACTTCATCATTTTGTTGATAGATGGACCAATTAATAGGTTTATACTTATTTCAGAAGTTGTTAGAATATGAATTACTTGACTAAGAGGACACACGATGTAAACGAAAATCGAATCTCTCACGAAAATTATGATTGTTGCAGTATAATGGACTTTTTAAAATCTGTATCTTGTCCCGTGCATCCACCAGTCAAATTTCAGTTGATATTTTGCTATTGCAATAAACGTGAATTCTGCATTTCTAGAGAGAAAAAAACTTCCATTGTACTCAATAATTGTATCATAGTTATTAGCACGTCTACCTCCCAAAACAATGCTGTCTGCATTTCATAGGCGATGGTTCAATATCTAATCAGCTGTTCTCAATGTCACGTTGTCAACTCACATCACTGTGTTTTGAGATATATAGACTGATAATAATTCCTTTTTAGATATAGAGTTTCACATGCCCATTTCGTTGTTATGCCTGTCGGTGCCATTTTTGTTAGTCTTGTTCTACTCTTGGAACGTGACAATGACTGAGATACAATGTGGGTTTCGTCGATAAGTCAGACATTTTCCCGCTTTATATCAATTCATACATTCACTTACTTCCCTGCTTTATATCGTTTTTTACCTTTATTCACTTTTTATCAATAAATATCATCACCTACTTCCCGGCTTCATATCAAATTATACCTTCACTCGTAAGTATATTATTAGAAACTAATTGCTAACATATTTGGATATTTGGTTAGTGTCTATTTCTTCTGAATAACCTACGATCAATTTATAGCTAAAGTGAAGACACGATCGTAGAAAAGAAACTCAAACAAAGTGTCTTGTACAATTTGTTATTAGTATCGGAACATCAAAATTTCGGAATGTTACTATTGTACGTATAGGTACACACCTAACACAGTTGTATCACTAAGGAAGGCTATTTAATCCATTTCTGGTGCTTTAGAAACGTTTCAAAATGCTGCTATGTGTGCATTAAAACAACCAACGGCAAACAATACACGTATTATCGTCAGTTCAATAGATATAAAATACAATATTTATACTGGAATACTAGAATTTAGCTCATTTGCGGAAAGTACGCAAAAATGAATCCCAATAACAAGCCAAGGGTTTTTATGGGCATGACGGTTGTCTTGGCGCAAATCTAATTAAATATTAACCTTTTTGTATGATCATAAAACCACGATGCCCATGAGATACATTTCTCAGGCCGTATAAAAAATTAAAAAGAATTATTCATTAAGGGATTCTAGTTAAAAGGTGAATAGAAGCATTGACAATTCCACATGAACAACAAGCAAAGAAAAGAATGGATCTGTTTAACATGATGGCAGTGACTTTAATTGTACCGGTACTCACAAATCTGGATGCCAATGTTTTAGTGTCGTTATTCACAAGATCAGCAGAAGATTTGCAGTGTACTTTACCTTTTCTACAGTTGTACACTATCGGATATATACGTTGTCAAAAGGAATGTAACCGCTATTCCATATGTGATGTGTTAGAATACAACAAAGATTTGCTTGAATGTTATCTGTATATGAACACTACATGTGTTACCACGTCGCAGTCACAAGCTGATAATATATTTATGAGGAGAACTGATATCAAAGAGGTAATCATATATTGAATGATTTTTATCCTATTCTTAATGAGCATATCAAAGGATGTATGTTACCTTTGACAATTCAATTTACCACATAAGGCATAATTTTAATTTCATGTTTGTATGATTTATATTTGTTTTAACAAACTCTTATTATTATTTATCCACTAAAATTTTTAATTTGCTATAAATAATAAACATCTTTAATAGCGAGAATATTTAAACAACAAATAAAAACTACTGATGACACAAATGAGAGCACGGGCATTAGTTGTGCTAGATGTGATGCTGGTTATGCTGTAATGTTTTACAATATCAAGAGTTCAAACATCAATTAAAACAGAAACAAACATAAGATTTATAAGGATAAAAATGCATTAATGACGTATTAAGCTTATGTTCCTAGGTATTCGAAGTATGCATCAAATCGGATGGTTCTGCGCATATACTGTAGATTAGATCATGAATTCCATTTTTATTTTGAGACAACATTCGAGTCTTAAAACGACAAAATTCATTATCTAATTTTCATTTTATGCATATTCAACAATTAGAAGCATTACAAGCTTTGCTCACTTTCCAGTGCAGTTAAAGTAATGCCAGGATGTAGGTCGCGGCATATGAAAAGTCTTTTCCTGTTCCTCTGATTATTTGTCTAATTTAGTGCAAACATAGATTCTTTATTTACAGACTAGAAATGCGTTGTGTTTCTCTCTAAAAGGCAAAGGTATCTGTTCACCAGTGTAGATCGAGAAAACAACTCGTGGAGACGCTTTGATAGTGAAGGAAGACTCATTTTAGGTTGTCAGTATGTTTCTTTCAAATGGAGATTTGGCTTTACTTATTGTTGTGTGTAGCATTATTCAGTAAATGTAGGAGAAAATATCACGTGACATGTGATTTTATTTAGTTGTTGTGATTTAGTAATTGAAGTTGTCCAATGAGCTGTGGATATCACCTTCTGTAACGGAATATTGGCTTTATATTCATTCTGTCATTATCAACAAATTCACGGAGAAATGTGAATCTGAATAGGTCAAAATGATTACCGTCATCCTACTTTCCACTTCACAATGACACACGCGCGTCGTTTGATCAATTTCTCTAATGTCGATCATGATAATCTGCCTTAACATGAAAGATGGCCGACGTCTTTGAGCTGGCGTCAAAGTATATCAGAATATATAGGTCATGAAAATCATTCAATTAAAACATGTAACCATTATTAAGGATTCATAGCATTACAAAGAATTAAAATTGATTCCAATTAACTAAATGGAACTTTTAATGAAATGTGTTGTCCAAAGTCTAAAAATAACTCTGTAAAACCATGTTCCTGTTTCATATATTGCTATGACAGATAAATGATGTAACGCGTCTATTTTGGAAGGGACATTACTTGATCATAGTGAGGCTACAACAACAAGATGACATAATTAATTTTAAGCTAAATAAGCTGTCATGAGTCGCTGTGTAAATCTGTCTTTTCTTCATATCTTGCCCCAGTTTTATTGAATTTGAGTTCGAATTATGATTATGTCGCCATGCTGGTATTTCTCGATTTTTTTATGCCTGTCATATGTTGTCCGTTTACTTTTCATATTTTTAGCTGCTTCTCTAGCGAACCCCTAAGCCAATTCAAATCCAATAAGGTCACTGGTATTAATATCTGATGAAGCAAAATTTGTGTTCCTCATCCTCTGGAGTTCACGGGTACAGTCGAACCCACTTAATTTGAACTTGGTTATATTGAAAACCTGGTTAATTCGAATAAAAAAACAATCCCCGTCAAAATGTCTTCTCTGATTTAGTAGTTTCACTTCGTTAAATGATATCGCAAAATTCATTCGATCATTTTAGTGTCCATATTTCTTCTGTGACGTCTTTCTTTGACGTTGTGCGTTATTATTTGGTAAAGTACTCTCTAAATTCTGACGTGATTTTCAACTTTAACGAAAAAACAAAGTGGACGCCATGACGCCATATTTGATTTGTCCCCTAACGTCAATTTCTCTATAATGACGTGACATTTGAAATGATCTTTGGATGTGTTATGTAGAATTGAAAATAAATGGCACCTCTTATGGGACATTTTTGTGTAAAACGTCAACTTCCGGTATTCAGTAGGGGTCAAAGTTCAAAAGGACCAAAATACCAGAAACTTCTTCTACGTATGGAAAGCTCTAGACATTCGACATTCACACATATAATGATAAGGTAATGGCCTATTAAGTCTGTTAATATGAATGCCTGGGCCTAATTTCAAGGTCACAAGGGTCAATTATATTAATATCAATATATGACGTTTTCTTACATTTTAAGAGGAAAACAGTTACGTGATTTGATTAAGAACCTTCCACGGAGACTTGCTTTTGATTGGTCAAATTCCAATGTAGGGTACCAACGTATACGAAACTTCTCAAGTTTGGACAGACCTAGAAACATGATATTGAAGACATATAGAGTTAATATAATTGTCTCTAGCTGTTAATATGGATGACCTTGACTCACTTTCAAGGTCACGAAGGTCAATTATATCAGTAGCGTTAAATGACATTTTTGCCAGTTCCGAACAGCAATGACAAAATTAGGTAATTTTCCTTCTGTTGACACTTGCAATCGTCTGTTATTATCAGGAAATTTTGGAGGAATTAAACTTTTCCGTTAGGTGTCAAAGTTTTCATTAAATGATATTTGAACAACCAAACTTTTAGAATCTTCTTGAGTTCTGTGAAGCCAGAAGACCTGATATTTCACATTTATAGCATGTTGACATAACGGTGAATCGAGTTTGATTATATGAATTACCTTTACCAACTTTCAAGATCACAAGTGTCAATTATGGAAAACATTCCTAAGAATTCAATTGATAACAATAAGTCATGTTTTCGAAAAATTCAACTTCTGGGTTTTTTTGGTGCATTTCAAAATTAACGTTATACAGAATTATTTTGGAAAACAGTACAATCAGTGCTTTGATCTCTTACTATTGAAGATTCTTTTTGTACTTTGATTTCATACAGATTGCCAGTGTATTGCAGGCATTAACATTAATTATAGGCAAAATTAGGTGTAAAGCCCGTTATATGTATATATATTTATATATTGCTAAATACGTGCCTTTTTCATGCTCTGTGCACGACTTGTGTTGAAGTGTAATTATCAATATATATTAGTATTACATGGAGTATTCAATTTAAACATATATCAGCATTACCGTTATCCTTTGCAGACACTTATTGGAGCATGTCAACTGAACGGTTGTCCGGAATCCGCCTGTGTTAGCTTGAGAAAAAGGAGGGCACAAATGTGTCATCGACAGAGGTAACACATTTCATATAACATAATAAGGGTTACATTTGTTAATAAGAACCAATTTGATGTTAATCTAATTAGCACTCATTTCGCATTTTTCAAAAAAATGTATTTAGTTTTGTTATTCCCTCGTTTCATACCGAAGTAAAACAGTTTATCTAATTTCAGTCCACTTCGGATTGTTTTTCATTCTTGTGATCCTTTGATAAATGATTTTAAAAATCTCCTTCTTTACAACATTCGTGACTCTGATGATATTCTTCAGTTGTATCTCTGAGCCAACAATCTAGTGTAACCTTTGTTGACATTGAGGGATTGAGTTTTGGACTGTTTCGAGATACCAAAAAGGAATTCAGAGCAAAAGAGACATGTGAGCTGTATAATGGACGACTGGCCGTTTTAAACACGCCCAGGAAATTAGCAATTCTGGCTGCGTCACTACTGCATGTCGATGGTATAGGGCAAACATTACATTTTTTTCTTATCTTAAGCACGTGTCTAAAACAACAGGGGGTTTCTTTATCCAGTACATCTTGTTCCTCCACCACCCCCTCTCCCAAAACAAATCTTGCAAAAATAATCAATTATTGAAAATTGAATTTTTTCATGTCGTTTTCGATTTCATTTTGTATGAAGGCTATTGCTACATTAGCATGGTGTGGCAGTGTCACTTATCTTGTAAATTTCAGTCCTTATTTTAGAAATATCATCCATTAACATGCCATTGATGTTTGTCAAATGTTTCAATAAATTTTTTGGTAAATATATAATATGTTGCCATCTGCAAGATCCAATATTGTCTATCACAGAAATAGGTAGTTCACTTCACGATTACTAGTTCATGTCTTTTTGTTTAGAGGAACAAACAAACTCAGTTCAATTGGTTTCGTAACACTTTAAGTCTTCCAATACTTGTTTTATCACTCAGATTTCATTATTTTGCATTAATGATTGACAACTTCCAAACGCCACACAATACGTTTCTTCTTGTTGCCCACCGTCACCACATTTCGTTTTCTTTGCAACCATATTTTTTGAAGCAATTGTTGTGCCCATTGAGGTATCTTTTAACCCGAATTTGTTTTCGGCGACATTCGTAAATTATTTTTCTGCCATATTTCACAATTGTAGTAAGTAACCTGTTCACTACACTATCCATGTCTAGACGTCCGTTGTCGATTATGAGTAAGTCCAGTTTGAAATATTGCTTGGTTGTATACTAAAAGGCGAAGTCTTCGCTTTTATATAACTTTAAGCACTCCTACTACTACCTTGCAGACGTCACTGAACGAATGTAGACTAAAACAGTGGAGAAATTGCTTGGCTTAATTTTTAATGAGCATTGTATATGCTATAAAAGTGTTAAGATATCATCGGCATACTTAAAATACAATTCAAATATATGCAGATTCGGACCAAATAAACGACCCGTACAACGTCAACTGGACGAATATATATGTAGTCTGTATACAATGATATTGATTACGTATTATCACGATTGAACCAATACAATTGAATATGATAATGTTTTTACCATTTCTTACACTCTGTTGTGTTGTTGTCATGTTTTAGTTTCAAAAGTTTCTAATACGTTACTCATTCATCATTATAACATTAATTCTTGTAGAAGCAAATGTGCAATGGTGGGTTGGAGCATACAAAAGTGTTTCGGGGGATGTGAGGTGGGCAACTGGTGAAATCGTGCCACCAATAATCATACAGGCAAGTTTATTTGATTGCTACACAGTCTATGGAGGGGACACACTTGATGACAGTCTATGCATCGCACTGAGGCCGTTTGTATGTGAAATATAGGTTTACGAAGGAACATTACGAGGGAACATTGGTGAGAAACTATATATATTGAATATCTTTGAGAGAGATATCGGCGGAAGGTAGAAACATCTTGTTAAATAATATTCTGTTTCATGTTTTCAAGTGTCTTTTTATAATTTCATTTTAGATTCCTAAAGACACTGCAGTGCTTATTTGTTTCTTCTTATGACTTCAACTCCAATATGGAATAATTCATTTTGATGACAAGAAGTGTTTTTGTCAGCACTGAATGATTCCTTATGGACCCTCATCATCTCTCGCAAATATTAATTGTATACAACGACAGAACATAGCTTTCAAACAAACACTTAAACCTATATATTCCATATATACATTAATGTGAATCCTCTTTCCACCAATACCAAGCGACATATACGCCAACAACATACATACACAACACGTGTATACATTTTACCTACGTTCATGTCCTCACCCATTCCCATCTAATATGCACTATATATATTCTGTCCTACAATCTTAAGCTTCAAAATATCCACACAAATCTCCTCCATACCAATGCCCTGGTCACTTATTTACGTTAGGTACATAACTGTTTATCCTCTTACTTCAAAGCATTTTATTTATTCTTTGACAATTCCCTCAATAAACTCACGCTCATTTACCAAAATACATTGCATCATTGTACAAATATAAAACAATTGATATCCTGAATATGTTTACAACGACTCATTTTACATATCATGCATTTGTGTGTGTTTTTTTTTTATTATTGTTTTTTATTTTTGATGTTTTTTTTTTTGTTTTCGTCGATACCGAAGGTTACACTATCGTCTTTGAAGAAGCATGTCATAGAGATTTAACAGTTTAGTGGTTACAAGAACGGTTTACTGTGTTATGTTCTTCTATATCTGTCTATAGCGCTGCTCTGATAACTTGGCTGTACAACAATTTATTTAGTATATAAACTATTAAGGTAGCAGAACACAGTTTCTCGGTGTGACCATGGGTGACTTTTTTGCTCAATAGACTATTATAAAGGTTTTTATTAAAAATGAAAAAAAAAATCCTTGCTAAAATTGGTCCTGTCATGTTTAAGTGGACAATGTGGGGTTTTATTTTTTTCAGGATATTATTTTAGCTTTGTGTTGGAGATTATTATTTGGGCAGTCTCGAATCTGTGTCTACGCAACAAAAACTAGCTTTACAGGAAGTGAAATTTTCATAGTGTTTACATGTGGTCATGTTATGAACAATTTCCGAGTTGGAATTTGCTGAAATGTAAGTACTTTGTTACCATGAGAGTGTTATTGATTGTAAGATAGGTGTTTAGAATTAAATGTCTTCTAGAAAGTTGTAGTGTTAGGTTTGAATTAGCAGTATTTTTGCATTTTTAGCATTTTTCAGTAGATAACCATGACAATCAAATGTCAGAAATCAGAGGAATTTTTTTTACACAAATTTCATCTCTCTACTGTTAATGTAATTGTTATGTAGTTTATAAATATATATACATGTAATGATGTATTTTTCATAACCAATCTGCTATACCTGTATATCTCAAACATGACAAATAATTTCAGGAAAAATGCAAATTAACTGTTTCCTGCTACCTAATTTGATCAAACTAAAATGACGTTTTCATTCTTTGCAATGTACATGTAAGGATCTTTACATTAAAACGAAAGGAAAAATATTGTTTTACACATAATAGTTTGAAGTGACAGGAAATGTCATAACAATAGTACAAATTAATTAATTAATTATTATTATTTCGGTTTAGAAATATTTCAAATTGCTGTAGTCTGTGTATTAGAAATAACCAGCAACTTAAAATACAGTATTCTCTTACTTCATTTAATTTAAAATATTATGAGTATACTAGAATTCAACTTATTTATGGAATGTACACGAAAATAAAACAACAAAAGTGGCGAAGGGTCTCATAACTCTCTCGTCCCAGTTGCTCAAGAGTTAACAAGTGGTTCGTGAAAACTTCAAAAACTGAACTAACAATCAACTTTCGTAAATTTTCCTGAATCACAGAAAGACAGAAATGCAAGTACGATATAACATGCAAGTCATACAAAAATGCATATTGCTAATATAATTGAAATTAGGAAAACTTAATCCTACCAATTCCCGGTAGCTCAATGGTTAGTCAGAGTTGACCGGTGGATAGTGAAAAATTCCAATTGTTGTGGCGCCAATGGAAATTAATACTCAACGCCAGTAATGTATGGTATATTCCGGATGGCGGTCAGGATCCGTTTCTTTGTTTGGTAACTAATTACTGTATCCTCCATTAAATGTTGTTACACTACTACGAAAGGTTGTGTTGTGATTTGTGTCATCCTAATAGTGGCGTGGTGGCAGCGTGATCCAATCTCACGCTGAATCATCGGTACACAGATGATCAATCTAACCAGGTAAATTGTATACACACAAAAATCACAGCGTAAGAGAACTTTTACCCTGATCGCAGCCTTACTCAAGTCTTATATGCCTAACAAATATGACCAACAACATTCATAGAGCGCAAAAACAGTGTTGTTTAGGCAAAGTAGAAACTGTCAAAACTTAATCTATACCCTTTTATTAGACCCTAACTTTGCTCCGTTAATCGTTGAAGGCGCTTCTTGGGGGAAAAAAATCTAAGGACGCCGCACTCGTGAGCAGAAAGTTAACATGTTAGAGTTAATGCTTGGACAGATAGCCAATTACTGTCCTATCATTTCCAGAAGTACTATCGTCATAAACTAAATTTCATTGAACTCTATTTGGCAAATTTTTCGCCTCCATTTTAGCTTTCAATCAACTTTCCTCGACTTAGCTGCTGTAAAGCTTGAACCCAATGAACGCCCTGAAGACCTGTTTCAATGAATAATAGCCTTCTTTGAATACAGTCTATTGTGGCCTGATATGGATATCTCTCACCATGGAAATGACATAACTGAAGAAGAGGAAATGTCTCCTACTGTAGAGAATATTGCTGTTCTAACCTGGTTACGTCTAATTCACACCGACTTACCCCGCTTTGGCAAACAGAGATATGACACTGAAATACGCAGCCGCACACTCGCTTCAATCAAACCCGAGATCTCACAAGCACTTGGTTCTCTCCTCGATGGAATCCGCTCATGCGATGACGCTAAAACACAAATAGTAGATCTCCTGTGAAATATAAACTTCCAACACGTTCTACTCCTTCTTTCTCTGTCAATGTATACCCAATATGCAAGGAAGCTAATCGTCCTTATGGCCATTTCCTCAGTAAGTGTTCATATTTACCAGTTCAGGATCGTCGCTATCTTGCCAAAGCAGGATGTATTCTGGGGACAGATGACCTTTCCAGTGATGATGACGATAACATTGATAGTAATCATCAACATCTCCAGGACATTCTGACACACCATGAGCACGTAGGGTACAAATCCGACAATCGCCATACGTTGATGTCTTCTATGATCACCATAAATACGCTTAACTATCGATAGTGGATCAACCGGTAATATGATTCATTCCACCGTCGCGACCAGATAAGGCGCACATGTAAGAAAGACCGCACAACCTGCACATCAGGCAGATGGGATGTCCCCTTTACATGTTGTCTGTGAGACCCATATTACTTTCCATCACAATGGGTATGACTTGTACTTTGAAGGTCTAGTTGTTGACAATATTGACACTGACATTTTAGCTGGCATTCCGTTCATGGAAAAGATTGACGTCTCTATTCAACCTGCACGTCACGAAGTTGTATTAGCTGGTAAGCTGTGTATACATACGGTTTACAATCCTCTAAACACGATCGGAATAGTGTACGCCGTTCACACGTTCTTCGTGCACAGGTCTCAGAAACGATTACCGTATGGCCCGGCGAGTTTATAGAAGTCAAACTCCTTCAGGATATTGCCCATGTAAATATGGGCCCTGTGCAACCATCCCAATGGAAGGGTAGAATTCCACAGTATTCTAAAGAATAATTAGATCTATTGCAGGAAAAAGTTGATGAGCAGGAACAACTTGGTGTATTTCGCCGACCAGAAGACTTCTCCGTTAATGTTGAGTATGTCAACCCATCATTTCTCATCAAGAAACCAAGCGGTGATTTCCGGCCGGTAACCGCTGACGTGGGCCGGTAGAGTAAACAGCAACCGTCACTTATACCTGACGTTGACTCCACATAACGTCAAAGTAGTTCTGTTCCCCAAACTCATTCCTGTTGATTGCACTGGTTCAAAACACTAGTGTTAACAGAATACAAGCTAATTTGCTTTCTAGGAATAATAATCAGTCCCGGTATAGCCAATAACATTGCCAAGGTGTACTGTACAGGTGGCCAGGTAAATCCAGTAAGACGAGTGAAGTTTTCTCAGTTCACATTTCACAGCAAAAATCTCTCGAATTCACACTTTAACAAAATATTTATAAAAACATATTCATGGTACTGAGATAACAATGTAACTACTGATGAACATATTTCAACATCTAGGAATAACAGAAATTGTCTGAAAAATGCAAAGCAAGAAAGCAGTGTGTACACTACTTTGCAGCCATGTTGAATCCCCGGAAATTCAGAAAAAATCTGGCATATGCATATCCTTAGGTTCCCACTCTAATAGTTCACAATACTATGAATTTTGGAAGTACTTTGTTATTCACTTCTATCGTCGAAAACATTTGCTAATGATATGAAATATATATTATTTTCAAATGGTTAAAATTCTGGTAGCTATTGTAACGTCTTTATTCGTGAAAGATGATTTCAAAAGATTTTGAAAGCTTGTATTCCCATGTTGCTAAATATATGAAGGTTGCTTGCCAAAATCTGGACTTGAAAAGGATGAAAGTTCATGTTGAAGCAAAATGACAGGTGAAGTGTCCATAAAATTCCTGGGAGTTAAGGGGTTTATGGTTGCATTTATGAGTTGGTGGTGGGGATTCTATTAATAGTAAAACATGTAAACGTTAATTTAGATTTATACTCTACAGCGGGATGATCTATTTCGTATAGGGACCATACTCTATGACGAGAAGGATCTATTTGTTATAGCGGTCACACACTAGAACGGTAGGGATCTATTTGTTATAGAAGTCACACTCTAAAACGGTAGGGATCTATTGGTTATAGAGGTCACACTCTACAACGGCAGGGATCTACACTCTAGACTAGGAGGAAGCAATTTCCTAAGATGTCACACTCTATAACGAGAGAAATAGATTTACTACAGAGGTCACACTTAAAGATGAAAGTGACTAGTTTGTTATAGAGGTCACACAGTTCATATATACTATAGAGGGTAGACTCGCACTCTACAACGAAAGGAGAGTATTTATAATGGAGGTCACACTCCACAAGAGGAGAGTATTTATAATAGAGGTCACACTCCACAAGGGGAGGAGAGTATTTATAAAAGAGGTCACACTCCACAAGGGGAGGAAAGTATTTATAATAGAGGTCACACTCCACAAGGGGAGGAGAGTATTTATAATAGAGGTCACACTCCACAAGGGAGGAGAGTATTTATAATAGAGGTCACACTCCACAAGGGGAGGAGAGTATTTATAATAGAGGTCACCCTGTTCAACGGAATCATTGCATTGGTGATAGAGACCAAACTCTACAGTGGGGGACGCAATAAAATGGGAAATTAGAAAACTCTAAAAAGTCTTATTCCAACTTATAGATGTTTATCTTAACCTACGTCAATTAGACTGTTCTTCAAACCGCATACCGTCAATATAAGTTATATGATTTACCTTGTTAAATTTCTCTTTTATTGCTTCGAGTTGTGTTGTTTAATTTATTTGCCGTCTGTGTGTGTTAAAATAAATGTTATGCTGCCTCTTATATGTGTTGTATAGATAACTGAGATAATGCCAGTTATCATTTTATGAATTGACACATTTATATCTCAGAGCTGTATCAAATCAGCTTCCAATTAATTGAAATGTGCATATCTATCGTTCAGTCATCCCATCACGAGCTGCTGATTTACAAGGAGCAAGTAATCATGGTTGAGAAAGGCAGACCTCTGAGGTTTATGAAAAATATCTTATTTGCTAGACTTTTAATATATGTCTTCTTCACTGCTATCTACTTTACAAATTCATATGTTTAATGGAACACAATGTCAGTGACACAAAGATGCATAATACCTGCAGAGCTATCAAACATTGATAAAAGACCACTTTTCGCATTAGGAATATTTTCAGCAGATAAGCATATTGAATACAGGAGCGCTCTTCGGTCGACATGGCTGTCTACTGTAAATCTATTACAAGATACACTTCCTTTCAGAATAAAATATAAATTTCTATTGGACCAGCAAACAGAGATTGCAATGTTAGAAAACAGCAAATACAACGATAGTCTTTTTCTAAACGTGACTGTGAAGGGACGAGCGGTAAGATTTGGAGAGAAATTATATGTGTGGTATAAGTACGTTCATGAAAAATACCTGGATGTGACACTTATTGCAAAATCAGATGATGATACATTTCGTTGTGTTCCCACGGATTTTCAAAAAACTTGATGAACTGAAATCACAGACATTATATTATGGGTGGACACATGGTCCCAAAGAGAAACTAAGTGCAAAACAGTTTTATATAGACGAAATGTTTGCAGTTGTTGGTAAAAAATTAATAGATACAATTGTTAAACGCAAGTATTGTACAGATCAGAAAGGATGCAACGCTAGCATTGACTTGATTGATACTAACTTTGCTGATACGTCTTTAGTATCTTGGTTGTCTATTTATAATGATATTGGTTACGTTGCAGATAACAAAATAATTTTTCATATGGGCCGAGGTCATGAAGCAGCGATACTGTTGAACATAAAGCCAGGATTTTGTACAAGGTATATCCTAAACCACAAATCATCCATGGATATGATGAAGCAACTCTATAGATATAACACACCTATAACCTTCTCAAATGTTGGGTCCATTGGTTCTGTAACTGGGTCGTTGTTTTCGGGTGGTATCGTAATAACACTTTTACCAACGTCGATAACGAATAAGTATAAATATTTGGCAATGTTAGACAAAATACCAGAGTGCAATAACTGGGCTGTTGTCACGACAATACATTCCCCATCAAAAGCTGTTAAAACCATAGCGTCGCTGTCGAATTGGTGCCTAGTTATAGTAGCTGACAATTTGACACCGTTGGAGGGACTTGGATATGATAGGCCCGAAACAGAATCAAATATTTTTCGGTAAAAGAACAAAGCAAGTTATATCCTTTGTTATCAGAGATCATACCAAATAATCATTTTGGAAGAAAAAACATTGGATATATGTATGCTATCCATCACAAAGCTAAACAAATATGGGACTTCGATGACGATAATAATGGAATGATTAAACTAAACGATTTCAAAATGGAACACATTTCCATTACGTCACAGTTTGTAAAGGTAGGGAAAATATTCTCCTAAACCCTTATACATATTTCGGAGTGGAGGAAACTTATACTTGGCCAAGAGGATTTCCCCTTCAAGATATTAGAAACGAAACCACTAAACCAAAACTATGCAATTCAAGTGATACATTGACTATTGGCATCGTGTAATCATTAGCCAATAATCAGCCAGACATAGACGCTATTTATAGACTGACACGTGACGTTCCTTTTGACTTTAGAGCAACCAGAAAGTCTCATCTCTCATTAGTATTGCCTAAATATTCCTATGCACCATTCAATGCCCAAGCGACTTTATGGCTACCGCCGGCGTTTCCTTACGTAGCATTACCTATCAGTGTAAATGGGCGTGTCAGTGATATTTGGAGAAGCTACATTGTTCAATTCTTTCTTCACAGAAAAGATATCCGTTTGGCCTTTTCGCCACCGTATGTCACACAAGAAAGAAACCCTAATAATATCTTAAAAGATTTTAATGCAGAGTTGGATTTGTACCACAAAAGTAAAGAGTTGGTGGACTTCCTTTGATCGGAAAAATCTGGCAATTTGACAGATATTGTGGAGCTGTACAAAAGTTTATATATGAGAGAATATATAGAGCAATTCGATATACAATTCGCTGAGGCATGGACAATGACCCTGGCAAGCATTGGCCAAGTGATATAGATTATCATATTTATTGATAAATATACGAAATGCTGACAACTGGACAAAACATGAACATCCTTTCCCCTATAAATAATATTAGACTTCATAGTAAACCAATTAAGAAAAATTGAAATATCAATTTCAATATCTGAACAACATACACCTTTCAGAACCATCTGCATGCATATGGAATTAGTTGCCGACTTTTCACTCTGACCCGTACCAATGTACATGTACATACTGAATCTTACTAGTCTCCAAATCATTATACTAGAAAGGATATTAAGTCGAGTCAAAGAACATTTCGAGTGTCTGGTGAGGTGAGCTAATACGAAAAATATTACCACAGGTTGAAAAAGAAATTAAACAAACCGCGTTTTTCTATTTTTTGTTGAAGTCTTACATATAATTTCTTGTTAAACTGCTGTCCGCATGATGTGTCATGTGACTTGATTTATTAATGAATAGCATGATCATCACGAGATAAATTAATATCTCCATGACAATCTACCTATATATAGCTGGATAGACAGAAATGGAATTTTGATTGGCAGTAAATGACATCATCGTGTATGACGACATAATTATAATTGTTGGGTTGAGTTACCCATCAACACAGCTTGCGCATCTAAATGATAACGTGAAATAACAGTGAAAACTTTAGTACACTTTCATCAGAATAAGAATGTGTGAAAAACAAAAGAACGGGTACGAAAATTAATAAAAATAATACAATCAGTACATAATATGAATAAACTTTATTGGAAAAGGCTTCATTGGAAATCATGAAAAGGTCAACAAAACGTCATTGTAAACTTACGGCAAAATTGTCAATATGGGAACTAAAAGTTTTAGACATCAATTGCTTGTTCATTTTACGTCCAAGTTTTCATACATAGTTTTATTGACATTTGAATCACATATACTTTTGCTACGTTTTAAGATTTATTTACGAAATTCATTTACAAAATATGAGTATTTATAATGTATGTTCGTTTACGTACTAAACCATTTGCAACTTTCAAAATATTTATCAACAGAAAATAATTAATAACTGAAAGTATGTTTATGTGTTATAATTTTGTAGCATCAAGAGAAACAGTCGAATGGCCAACTAATGTTAGCCTTTGCTATGTACTCTTTTCGTTTGTGTGTTGTCCGTATTTGTGGGTTACTCTCGTTACTTTCCATCACTCACTATATTAGCGAGCGAACCATTACAGGTGGGTTACCAACGGTGATTTTTGTGTCTTGAGAAAAAGGGATAAACTATTTGTGAACTAACATTAATATTTGTATCATTTGGTGGCGGACAAAAATGTTATCCTTTCAAATGTATAGAATATTGTATTTACTTTGTAATATTAGTATGTATCAAATGCGATTACAATTTCTATGTTAAGGTATCCGACAAAGGAGTATTAAACAGTAAAAAAGGGCCAACGTTAGTTCCGATGTTGGTGGGTTGTTCAGTGGGATGCTACAATTAAGATTAGGTACCCGGTCAACTGAGATAATAATTAATATAAAGGTGAAAGGGAAAGTAGCTTTCTAGTGTCATGAAAAACGAACTCGTGACATTGATGATAGTAAGCCAATGTCAATATATGTATACGAGTTCTTTCCAGTAGGACATTAACTCTATGTAGGAAAATGCAATTTTTCTATAAAAATCATAGTAAATTTTTTTTTCCAGAAAGAAATGTGAGGATCATATTGATAAGTAAAGCACCTTTAGACGCTTCCATCTTCCACCTGGAAGAACATTTGATACGATAAAACCTGATAAGACGATTTTTGAAATTGAAGTCCTTTTGGCTTCACACATCAGCAATTGGGGTCAGTCAGGATCAATATATTGATACCATCTAAGTTTGAAATATTTCCAATGGAAATTTAACAAATCATACTCAAAAAATAATTTCTTTCGTGAATTATAAAGTAAATTCACAATTATTGTAAACCACCTTATGAAGCTTCCTCCCACGACGAGCGTTTGATTCTATCATATCTGGGTATTGAGAAAACTTTTTTTTGAAATTTGAGTAAATTTGACGTTTGTGATCCTGCCTCTCGGCCCGTATAAGGTGGGACCATATAATTCACTTTTTTGTTTCACCTTAGGCCAAGGAAGATTTCTGCAAAAAACATTTAAGAAGAAGTCGAAAAAAATTAATTGTTTACTGACGCACGCACTGGTTGAAGATGATTGCCATAGGTTATCATAAGACCTTGTCTCAGGTGACCAAAAACACATATACGATACATTTCAGTAAATTTTGTTTTTTATGTCCTTTTTCATTTAAATTTTGATCATACACTGTATAGCAGTTTGTTGATAGTGTGGGTCAATATTTGTACAATTATATACAAACATGTAATAAACAGTTAACCTTTTCAACTTTTCTTTTATTTGTATGATGAAATGGCAAATTTTATATGTGTGTGAAAGTGAACCCACAAAATGTTCTGGCACATCGTGCACAGGTGGAAAATGCATGAAAACTGTTTCCATGTAGCGTGTACTTGTTACAGATTTATTCAAATCAGCCTGATGCACGTCTTAACATATCAATGTTAGGGCTTAGTGTTGACTATTAGAATGGCTCAAAACTAAAGGGGCACCAACAGGAATCACGGGAAACCTACAAATACAAATTAAGAAAGATCCATCGAGTACTTCTCAACAAATAGTGATCAACAAATATTATTTGCTGATGGATGGATGATGAACCATGAATTTATGGCAATTTGAATATGATTTTTCAAAGACTCACTTTGACTTTCGCTGTTCTGCCTCCATGAACGCACCTGTTCAAGTCCACACAATGCATATGCTGTTCTTCCATTATCCTCCTGAAACAGAGACACCAAGAACTACATTAACAGGGTTTTTTTTCCTTGTGTAGGTTGGAAATCCTCCACACCTTACTCAATGCATACAGCATTACTAGGTTTTGCAGTGTTTTTCTAGTCGTTTAAACCAAACTGGGTCAACATCTAAATCACCTGATTTGTCACCGATTGAGCATGTCTGGGGCGTTCTTGGGCGACGCGTGAGAGAACGTCACAAACAGCCGTCAAACTTGCAGGAGCTGGCCCAAGCCTTGATCGCTGAATGGAACAACATCTCTCCTCGAATTATCCGCCGGTTTACGAGTTCCATGCGACGACGCTGCAATGCTGTTTACTTCGCAAACGGTGGCCATACCCGTTACTAATGGTGTTACCTTTGAAATTGACCCCAACGTCCTTTACAGTCGAATAAAATCAACTTAACGCAAAGTTTTATAATGAACCATGACTGCAGTTTTATCAGAATTGATCAATTACTTTATTCGTACATGATTGGTAAGGATTTATTAAGGGATTAATTAATTAATCACAGAATAAAGTAGTGTTACCTTTCTTTTTTTGTTTAGTATATATATATATATATATATTATAGTTAATGACGATACGCTAGTGATAATATAAAAATTGTTAAAAAAAACCCACAAGAAACAGTTAAGTTATCATTTTGCATAACGTTTTCACTGCTGAGCGGCTCCTCAGTGCAATGTAACTATGCAAAGAATCTATGACGTCATGTGTGCTGTCCACTTACTCTTGACGTTATAGATGATAAAGGGGCATGATATTATTAATTAATTATATATCATGCCCCTTTATCATCTATGAACTTGAAGCAATGAGATTACATAATATAAGGGGTAATATTATTAGATCAAGGGCAAAATGGCTAGAAGGAGAAAAACTCACAAAATATTTTTCAGGTTTAGAAAATAGAAATTTCACCTCCAAAATCATCTCTATGTTACAAAAACCAAATAACGAGATAATATCTGATCAAGAAGAAATTTTAAACGTTAAAGATTTTTATGAAAAGTAGTATGATGACTCAGATGATATAGAAGATGTCAATTTGAATGATTTTTTTTATCTCATTGTCATGTTTAAATGGAACTGATTATGTACATATGTGTCAAAGATCATGCAAAAAATTATTTTGGTGTGATGTCTTAAAAGAATGGAAAAGACTATTGAACTCTGACTTTCTAAATGGCAGACAACTCTCTTTGTTGAAAACGCCTGTTTGGTATAATCCTAATATAACTATTGGTGGAAAGTCTACTTTTCGTTAAGGGCATAAGAGTAGTTAACGATTTGCTGAAAACTACAAATCCTTTTAATTTTTTACTCTTATCTTGAATTTCCAAAGAAATACATTTTATTTACAAATTTTCTTTATTTCCAAGGTATTGTCAACTCTGTAAAATCATTCATTACTGGCAAACCTATTGATCAGGACACACATCTTTTACTCCCCTTCATTCCTTTGAACATAAAATCTTTCTTCAATAAAGTTCAAGGAACAAAACATTTATATAAAATTTTATCAAAGAATGATGTAATTCCAACTGGGAGAAAAAAATGGGCCAATGATTTTGACTTTGATTATTCTGACTGGGCAAATATTGTTTCATTGCCTTTTAAAATAACAAAAGATTCAAAATTTCAGTTGTTCCAGTATAGGATTTTACATAATATTCTGACAACTAATTCAATACTTTTCAAGGCAAACATAGTTTAAGCTCTCTTTGTACATTTTGCAAATTAGAGTCCGAGACAATTTCTCACATATTCTGGGAATGTCAAAAAGTTAAATACTTACTACAGAGTCTTGAGGCACTTTTAGATGTTTTTTCAATTCCTTTTACTATTAATATACAATCTTTAATATTTGGTTTTTGGCTAATTAGACACGAATTAAGTAGAATAGATAATGACATTAACATCATTATTAAACACTATATTAAAAAACTAGATGTTTTGATACCACAGTAAACATACATTCACTAATAAATCCTCTCAAGGACCACCATAATATCCAAAAGTATATAGCAATAAAAAAGGGTGGTAGTTTTCTTGATAATTTTAACAAAGAATGGGGAAAATGGAAAAATATTTTTTAATAAGTTTTTAATAAGAATAGAAATATATTTGTTATCAACCTAACTCTGACAGTTGGGCTCACTTTTATTTTGATTTTCTTATTAAGTAATGCTGTTGTCAATTTTGATTTCAATTAGTTTCTACTTTTGTTTCTGGAAGGTCTGTCTATCTGTCTCTAACTTACCATAACTGATGACTCTTACACATGTTTGATATTTCTCTTTATACTTCAGGGTGTTTGTTATGTCTTTGTTGTCTGTCTTGTGTTTTGTCAATATATCTCCCTCCCTCTGTCTGTCTGGTCTTGTCTTGTTTTGTCTGTCTGTCTGCTATTTGTAACTGTGGGCGTATATCTCTATCTTTTCTTCTTATAACATGCCACATGACATTATGGAATATTCACGTCATTTTAAATTCATTAAAACATGTATGATCTTCGGCGTGTGAACTGATGTAAGCAAGGAATATATACGCTGACTAGTGTGAATGTGGCTGATTAATATTTAATGTCTATGCATGTTTGGAAAACTGGAAGGAATGATCTTTTTTCTGTACGTTATGTAATACTGTCATGTGCGCATGTCCTTTGAAAAAAATGAATAAAATATGAGTTATAAAAAAGAAAACTGTCTATAAGCAATTATCTCGATTTCTTTATATCGTTTCATGAATGGAAGGATGCCTCTTATAGAGGGCACAGTTGAATTACATCTACATATATATATATATATATCGTCTTATTATTAAAAAGCAACAATTATTAAATTATTTTGAATTTATTTGGGCAACCAAAAATGGTGTCCATTGGATAAATTGTGCATTCAATATTGCATTTTGTATGGAGTTGAGAACTCTCTTCAAATTGTGTTTACATGAATACAACCACAAAGTATATATATAAATATCTTCGTCCTCAAAATCACAAAAACTGCATCTTTTACTCTCTTTGATACCGATTTTATAAAGAAATGTATTTGTACATAATATTCTACGAATGATTTTGAATTAAAAATTCTGCAAAATTACATCATTAGTACATGTTCTTGGTATGAAATAAATTCTATTCCAGTCAATTTCTAAGTTTTGAATATCCTGTGACCACTTTTCCATTGCTTTTACATTTTCAGAAATTATTGGGGTACAAAATTCTGCATAAAAGATGTTTGTTGGTTTGCGAATTAGTCTGTTCCATGTACCTGGAATGGCTGAAATCCAACCATAAAATTCAATTCTTTTTACATGTGGAATATCAAAATGTTCCCCAAACTGCTGATAGGTTAGTCCTTTACCCTCATTATCGAAAAAATCTGAAAAATTACTGATACCCTTATCTTGGCATAGCTGGTAATATGCTACTTCATTTCCTATTTTAATATTACTATTGAACGAAACTGGTTGAGAAAAGTAATATTCTGCAGTGTTTTCCTCTCTGTTGAGAATACGCCATGCCAAAAATACATCTCGTTAGAACGAGTTGAGATTTCTTACTATTTTTATCATGTCATATCTGTTATATGCAAGAACATTAAAGATGCCATATCTTTCTAGATCATCTAGCAATAGTAATATCCAGGGAGAGGTATTTCGGGGATCGAGTAATTTCTTTACCCTTGTTAGTTTCAAAGAATTTATGAAACATTCAATATATGTCTTTTTCAATCCACCATTTTCATAATTATTTTTTAAAGTAGAACGCTTAGTTTGATCTCTTTTATCGTTCCAGATAAAAATGAAACAAAGACTTTCTTTGATCTTCCAAATTTTTTCAGTGTAGTTTCTTTTTTCTAAATGACAAAAGCATTTGGTACATTTTTCGCCCTCCATATTCCAGCTTTTGCTCTGACCATCAGTCCCCGTACTTTCTCCTCTCGTAGATTAGATTTCTTTTTCCTCTAAAATAACAGCTGTTTCTTGATTTTCATTGATTGCCAAAAGGTCACACTGTAACTGTAATATTTCTTGTTCGAATTAGCCCATTCTGTTTTTAACTAGCATATGAAATAGTTTTGCCCCTGATAGCTTATTTTATCATTTCCCATAAAAGTTGATCATTCACTTGTGGCAGGATCTATAATTTTAATATTTGTATTGAATTGTCTCAGTATTGTATTAGTCTTATTTATTTGTTTCGTTTATACTGTATGCGTCTAAGTGTTTAGTCTAGTTTTCGTCTGCTTATACCGTATCGTTTGGTCATTTTTGTCTTTGTCTTACGTCACAATCTTGTGTCTTATTTTATTGGCTCTTGTCCATTTCGCGCTTTTTGTTTGTTCCGGTCATTGTCTGACTGGACAGTGAGGTGACCAGAGAAATTGTAAAGTCGTGCGGGTGAATATCTGCAAACCTCCTGTATAACTACCCGCTCACCAGTACGATACTGGTCATATTTACAAGACAAGATTTCCCCTATAACTCTGTGCCATACACAGAGTTAATCTCTTGTCGCCTGCAATAAAAACCAGGTTAATGGTTGAGAACTTACGAAGGTGTTGTTGTGGTGTTTTGCCCATAACCCGACCCTGTAACACACTGCATAATTTGTAAGAACTTGGTTAATAACAGTTTTAACAATATCGGTATACGTTTTATCAAATAATAATGAATTATTAAACTTCCAAGTCCCCCGACCCCTGATTATGTAGATTTAACCTAATAATAATCGGTGCATGATCAAATTTGTATTTCAATTCTATGTCGGAGAAAGTTACCAGGGGCTGAAGGTAAGAGGCAACCAAAAAATAATCAAGCCGACTAGCTTTTCCACTAGGCCCAAACCAGCTAAACCTTTTAGTATCTGGATGCTGAACTCGCCAAATATCTATTAAGTCGAGTTCGTCCATAGTATCAATTATAGCAATCCTAGCATTTTTGTTGTTTTTCTCTAACATATTTGCGAGTATCTTTTTCGAAAGACGTTGAAATCTCAAGTAATAATTACCTAGTCATTACCAAAAAGACTATTCCTTTTAAAAGATATTCCCTTTTAAACGGTGAAAATATTCCGGCGAATCAGTATTTGGACCATATACACACGCTAGAGTCATTCTTTAGATTTGAATACTTTTTTAAAACTATTTTTGAACAATATAGCAACACCACGACTATTTCCTGTATGAGAACAAAAATAGCAATCCAGACACCATTCATGTTTCCACTGCCGTTCTGAAGATGCTTTAGAATGAGTATCTATTAATTCTGAAATGTTATAATATCTTTCCCTGCAGAAATGAAATATATCCCTTCTCTTTATGTTGTCTGATAAACCTCGGCAGTACATACTAGCTATAGTAAGTTCACACATAATTAACTTCTGTAATAACTAATACATGTACATTGTTACAGTATAGAAAACCAGTTTTGTATGGATAGATAGGTAATGTCATATTTATGTCGACCAAAGAAAGTATAACCTCCTCTTTCCCCTACCCTTATCCCTCGCAATTCCCTCCTCGATATCCCAGTCATCCACAGTATATATAGAAAACAAAAATAAACATATAAAAATGCAACTCTAGGTAGAGGCTGTAACAAGAACGATCCTCCAGCTTATATCAAAATAATAATAAACACTTCCTGTATTAACATTTTTTCCATCAAATGAATTTTCATAGTTAACAGCGTAAAAAATAATATATTTCTGGTTGTGTATATCCTTTGACCAGACGACACAACATTTTACTACGTGAAGACAGAAAAAAATATTGCATACCAAATATATCAAACTTAGAATTATATTAAATGTAACTTGTCAGTCTTTTTAAATGTTAATTAAGCGCTATTCAACGCAAAACTTCAAAACATTATTTGGCGCTATTTTTTAATTTATTGAACATTAAAAGTTCAACGTCAAAAACTATTATTTATTATTATTATTACATTCTTAACGGCCCATCAACACATAAAAGGTCATTAAGGCCACCAAACGGTAAAACACAACGATCCAAAAGGAAATAACATTAAACAAACCAAAAGGTAAAAGACAAATGTTAAAAATCATAAATGGGTATGTTAACACAAAAGATTAAAATGGTACGTCATAGTCTATTATATAGACCAACATCTTTCAGGCAATGTAGAATTTTACAAATCTCAACAGTTTCAAAAATGGATTTTAAACATGTAATATTACGATAAAAAACGTTCTCTAGTAGACAGAAGATTTAAGCAGTTCAATAAAAAAATGCTTAATGGTAAATGGCTCATCACATCCTATGCACCAAGGATTATCTTCGCCTTTCAACATATATGAATGTGTAAGGTATATATGACCCATCCGAAGACGGACAAGGACAATTTCTTCTCGGTGGTTGTCTCTATAGCCTAGAGACTATTCACCGAAAACAGGTTTAACGGTTTAACGGAGTGCAATTTTTTTACTGGTATATATATTCCATTCCTCCTGCCACTGACCTTTTAAAAAATTTTAAAATAGGTAAAATGAAGATTGAAAACTACAGATGGTAGCGATAAAGTTTCCTTTGCTGCACGATCTGCTTTTTCATTGCCTGGTATTCCCATGTGCCCAGGAACCCAGCAAAAAGCAATACGAAAGTTGAAGGCAAGTTCGTGATATAGTATTAAGGTATTACGAAAGAAAATATTTTCGATATTTCTATTGCTAAGACCTTGTAGAACAAAAAGAGAATGGATGTCACAGTCCCAACCATAATTTTTTTTTTATTTCTTTTATTTTTGAAAAGTTTCATAATTTTTACAGATATTGACATCTACATGTGCAACACACTTTCCCATACATCATCATCATCATCCTCATCATCATCTGTATCTCATTAAATAACAACATCCTCATCATAAACCATCATCAACATCATCATCATCATCATCATCATCATCATCATCATCATCATCATCATCATCATCATCAAACCACAACATCCTCATTATCAATCAACATCATCATCATTATCATCAACCATCATCATCAAGATCCTCATCATCATCATCATCATCATCAACCATCAACATTATCAACATCATCATCAGTAGAAGTCATTATCTTCACGGTATATTTATCAACACACTCATCATTTATCATCCTACCGTCACACATCTTCCACACCCTCACACGATTATCGTTACCATAATAAATGCAATAACAATTATATAATCACAATATCATCATCAGCATTTTCATCAACATCCGCTATTTCTACCAACATATAGACATGCATACCTTTGTACATGCATCACTCACATCATCACACACGCATTTCATGCTCTCTGCAAAAACAAAAAGAAATCCAATAAATTAAGTCAGTCAATATTAAGTCAGTGGAGAGAGAGAGAGAAAGAGAGAGAGGAGAAGAAAAAAAAATGGCTGGGCTACAGATGAAACTAAAATGTAAGTAGAGAGAAATATTTCCTTTTTCATAGATGCCCAACCATAATTTTGTACATTTTATCTGTTTATATGTATGAAATAATATCCCAGTTATTCTGAACATTTCGTACATGTATTTAATGAAATAATTTTGATAATATCTAAACTAAATACTGTCTATCTATTTTTCTTAATAATTCCACGTAAAAGATTTAATTACGGATTCTCCGGATCCGAGTTCTTTATATTTGAATTTAGTCTCGTGTGTACATGTAAGCGAGAGCAGCGGTGTAGATTTCGGCAGGTCGATAATTGCTTGTATGGGGTTAGCCAGCGCAAAATACAGTTTGCGGTAAGTTTGTAAACCTTTATAACACCCTTGTATTCCAATTTTTACCCGGAATCTGTTGTGTTTGGTATTTGGGCCGAATAGTAAGAGATACATGTATATGCTTATAACAGCCGATGAGTACAGTTCAAAATACATATGTTATGGGTATAGAATAACTAATTTTTGTGAATTGGATTATGTATTCAGTTATTATAAGCAGAAATAGTCAGTTAATTAGCTACATACAGTATTATATGGTTGTAATAATATAATATTTGTGTATATTATGAGATACTAAATGAATATATGTATAGCTTAGTAATAGGAATGGGATATTTGGTTAGACATGGTTATATTATGTAATTACAGTTCTACCCCAAGATATTAGTGAGGACGATGATGATACTACT
This sequence comes from Ylistrum balloti, assembly GCF_031769215.1. Lineage (NCBI taxonomy): Eukaryota > Metazoa > Mollusca > Bivalvia > Pectinida > Pectinidae > Ylistrum > Ylistrum balloti. The sequence continues at coordinate 2,379 of NW_026782767.1, read as the reverse complement.
GGTACAGAGATGTTACATGTTTGTGTCCTATGTGGGCCAAGATAGCTGTTGCTAACGTACTGTGTGGGCAAGGCAGTGTAGCCTGATACCATGTCCTGTGGGGGCAGTCCTGTAAACATATGAGGTCTGGTGTGGACTGTTGCGGTATACAGTCTGGAGGTAGACCGACCTATCTACTGTATATGCTGTCCTGTGTGGCCAATTATAAAGATGTCCTGTGTGGGCAGTCCTAAGATGTCCCGTGTGGACCATTATGAAGATATCCTGTGTGGGCAGTCCTGAGATGTCCTGTGTGGACAATTATTGAGATGTCCTTTGTGGACAGTACTTGGTGCGTCATTGGATCTGTTAGCAGGGAGGACATTTGTTCAATCCGGTGAACATTTGCTGACTGATGTAACGTTTTATATGCAGGTGATCCAGAGACGTTTTTCAGAGTCTTTACCAGAGACATGTATAGATGCTTGGCTGTATAGACTTTAATATATATTTCTATAATTATAGTGTAAGTATGGTTATGAGTGAGGGAGTGAAGTGTGCTGAATTAGGGTAGAAGATATATCTTGTTATGTGTATAGAGTGTAATAAACTTGTAGATGTTTTAGCCATTCTTTGCGAGTCGCGCTCGTCCAGGTTACAATGGATAACAACTATCATTACCCTGTTTCTTTGAATATATTCAAGGGCGAGGTAGATAGCTCGCGCTTCTGTCGAGAATATTGAGGCGTTGTTAGGTACCCGGCATCCATAGGTTTCATCTTGTGTAACCATGGCCGCAGCAACCTTATCATTATCTCTTGAACCATCAGTATATAAATGTAGAAATATTTCTAAATTAACCATTTCATGAAGTGAAAAACTTCAGGTGAATTCATTAGCCAGGGTAGAATTTCTGTCGTTCCAAATGACTGAATTTGGTCAATATCAATATTTGTGTTCTGTAAAAGAGAGGAAATTCAAATACCGAATGATGGAATGGTTTTTGGTTTGTTTTGCAACAAGGTTTTATATTTTGGATCAAATACAAGGGAAAAAGCAGGATCCGAAGGATTTGACATTAGCTGAATGGTGTATTGCAAAGCCATTTTATTTCGACGGTTATATAGTGATAGTTCGTTAGCCTCTACAAAGAGGCTTGCTGTAGGTGTGGTCTTAAAAGCTCCGAGAGCGAGAGGTTTGAGGAATGGAATACATATCCCAATATCAAATTGCACTCCGTTAAACCTGTTATCTAAAATCCATTTTTGAAACTGTTAAGATGACGTACCATTTTAATCTTTTGTGTTATCATACCCATTCAAGATTTTTAACATTTTTGTTGAATGTTATTTCCTTTTGGATCGCTGTTTGTTTTACCGTTTGATGGCCCTACTTACCTTTTATGTGTTGACGGACCGTTAAGACAATTATAATGAGAATAACAGAGGCTACATGCTTATCACATGAGACAAAACCACGTTCCCGTATGATCAGATAGGATAGTAGACTATCTTTGCTCATAAAATCTTTCGTATATTAGATATTAGTTCATTGATGGCGAAAATTGTCATGTTAATGAAAATCCGGGATCAGAAGTATAGAGAATAATTTGTATTTTATAATCCAAATTTCTTTATAATATCTAATGTTTATGTCTTTGCTTTATGTAAACTGATGTCGTTTTCAGTCGTGGAAATACATATGAATATCATTTAATCTAAATATTTGAACCCCTTATATAGGTTGGAAATGTGTCGTGTGTTAAAGTCGGGATAATTCTTTTTCAGATATGTCCGTGTTAGAAAAAAATAGAAGTGAAATAGTAAACCAAGCTTTGTGTCACTAAGAGGGGTGATCCACGAATCCAGATCACCTGTGTCGTTACAGTCCCATGTGCCTTGCAGGTAAATTATTTCTGATGAGAGTGAAACAGGTAACGGTATAATCTCGAATATTCGGTCCACTTTTTATTCATATGTACCTCTCCATGAAATATTTTATTTTGTCCTTGAAAATAATGAAAATGAAATAAATGAATAAGTAGTATTGTAGAAAAAATATCAAAATTAATCGTTTTGTTATGCCATTTAACGTTATCAATCACACAGGTTATCAGCACAAAGTTTATCGACTAAATTACGACTGTTAACATACGATTTTAAACTTAGTAAATGAGTCATCGGAAATCCAGGAAGGTGCTTGCGGTTTCTATATTGTCATTGATCAATAACATTACCACCTGAAATAGTTTTCATCATGTATATCACTCGGATAAAATTCCACTGGTAATCTACTTCTCTGTTCCTGTTGAAATGACCTTATATCAATTCTCATTAATCTGCCCACTGGTGAGGTTATAACTCCCTATGTGAAATTTGTAAAGTTCTATTAAGCACTTTA